>NW_026558931.1:0-102739 GCF_026930045.1 Uloborus diversus
ATTCCGATGTTGGAGTGAATTTCTTTAGTGGCGTCATCTTGTGAGCAAATTTTAAAACAAAAGCAATTTTGGAAAACATATTTTAAAACCATTTTAAAAATATTTAATGCAGCGAAGCTTAATTGATGATAGGTTGAGGAGAGGGGGAAGGTAATAATTTATAAGAGTGGAAAGTCAAATCTCTCTTTTATTTATTTATTTATTTATTTATTTATTTGTATCCGTTGAAAGACTAAACATATTTAAATGGACAACAGTTTGGAGTAGTTTTGAATACCGGACTTATATTTGACTCGGGGATTTTATTTTGAGTATTGCTAAAACTAATCCACTTTCGTAAAACAATATTTCACTCCGATTATACTGATCCATATAAAATTGTTAATGAGAATGAAGTGTAGTGTAAAAAATTTTTTTTTAAGGAAGCGGTTATTATTATTATTGTTATTATTATTATTATTATTATTATTAATTATTATTATTATTTTTATTATTATTATCATCATTATTATTATTATTTATTTATTTATTTTACTAATTTTTAATAGCAGCTGATAAAATAAATAAAATATAACGGAGAAAAATATATTTAAATTTCAATTGTGATATTAAATGAAATTTTAACATTAAAAGGCAATTTTACTCATCGGACATTAAAAAAAAAGCATGACATGCAGTTATGTGAATGATATTGTCCATTATTTTCATTCATTTGTTTTTTTTTATTCAAAATGCATGAGATATAGTTAAAAAAATAAATTTGTACGGAAAATTTTTTCATTGAGCTTTTTATTTTAAACACACGAGATGCAATTGCGTGAATGGATTCAATTTATGCAGTAGACTTTTTAATTTAAACTATAGATTCCCAACCGGTGGTACGCGAACCACCAAGTTAGCGAGGGGTACGAAGTGGGTTCGCAAAAATATTACTCTAACAATGGCGGATTTTTAACACGCTTACTTCCATGTTTCTCTGTACCATTTTATCGGAAAGTATTTCAATAAAAATAATATGAAAGGCATAAGCGAACGTCTGAAGCATCCTTAATGAACATTCGACGATTATTTTCTGAACCGTTTGGATCAAAATATAGTAGAAGACTATCAATAAATGTAATATTTTTCTTCAGAAAATTGGCTAGGCGAAACTTGTCACAAGATAAGGTAAGCTAGTTTAAAAAAAATGTTATGGATTATAATGACCCAACAGAGTTAGAGCGTTATATCTCAGAAAGGAATTGTTTTCTTTAAAAAAAAATTAGGAAAAAATTACTTTTTTGTGCATTAATGAGAGTCAGATATAACCTTTTATAAAACTATTTTGCTATGGAAAAAAAAAGCAAAAACTGTCTTCATTACTTGTTAAGAGTTTTTGCGTATCTTAGATTAGTATACTGTTAAAACTATAGGATGCATTCGGCACCTTTCAAGGGAGAAACGCTTGTTCACTAGGGTGGATCAAAAAAAAAATGAAATTTCGAATCTTAATTTGGAATACCCACCAAAAGCTGTGCATGTGTAAGAAAAATACACATGTAAAGTATTATCAAGTTTGAACAACTCCTTGAGGGTCCTACAAAGGCTTGAATTTCTCCAAAAATAGGAAAAAAGGTCAATTATCCAAAATTTTTATGAAAATAATAACGTTCAAAATTTTTGTTTTAATACCATTAAAAAGTTTCCTTTTAACACGCTTTTCATGTATCTCCAAAATTATTTACATTCTTTGCAGTATTAGGTTCGCACACAAGTTCGTAAAATTTCGTGAAATTTCCAAAAACTGACTTTTTCAAGCCTTTTTAGTTTTTACACATTGCAATATTTTTCTTTTAAAGTCAATTTTTTTTTTTTTTTGCAATGACTGTTCAGAATGCAGTTTTAAATGGAAATGAAATTATACTTTATTATGTTAACAGCCCAGCACCTACGACAAGGAGCGTAATTGCTTCAAACTGGACCAGTGGTAAATTGTCGCACCTATTTAGCAATTTACCTATCATTCCTGCGAAAATTCACATGGACCAGCAGTTTCACCATCAAGTAATGTGAACAGGCGACGCAAAGGCTTCTCGTATGCAGTTCCCAAATTAACCATAGGACAGGATGTCCAATTTTATTCTCTATGGCCGCAATTGAACTGTTCTTTTTTGTGGTATATTCGTGGCTGTGTCATCACAGCCAAAAGCTAAAAGATCCCTAAGGCTTAAAGAAATTTTCAGTTCAAAAATCACATTGCTGTCGCGACATGTTTTCCTGATCCAGAAGTTGGCATCACATGACCCAAATAAAGAGATTTGGATTTTTCAACCATGGATTCCGCGCTTATGGTTTTTGGTTGGTATCTGTCTCGAACCATTTCTTTTTGTCATAGTTTTCTTTTCTGCTATCGAAAAATGTTCTTCTCAAACCCTTTCACTTCTAGGTTGCACGTTTTGAAGAGAAGCACGTACTTTGTCTGTGACACCTGTGACACTTCTGTCACTGTCTTCGAATTGTATTACTATCAACAACTTTAGAGCGGCAATTATTTGACGCAGTACCAAAATCCTGTAATGTTTCTGAAGCAATTATCGCACATCTGTCAGAAATGCCGTACTGGTAGCACTCTCTTGATAGCTTTGGCAGAGAATTCTATAATTCAAGTATTAACTTAAATGCATCAGACTACTCTGATGTTATCAACCGGCAAGAATGTGCAATAACTGCCACCCCTCTCCTATTTTAGCTGCCATATCTAATGAAAGTCTTCAACAATAGATTGAAAACACCAAGGCCAATTTTGCGTTCGTTTAGTTCTTCTGTCACACTCAGGTGGTGGAACGCTACGCTAATCTGGTGACAGAAGCTTCTTTGTTTGTGATAAATCAATCGGAAAGAGATGGCTTCATAAGGGACAAAAATCAAATCTCGAAGTATCATGTGATCGTTCGAATCAAAAAATGATTTCAAAGAGGCTTCATGAATAGATGTGACGAACTATTTTCTGGGGCTTTAACTAACTGATACTTTTCAAGTCCCTCATTTTGTGAAATATTGATGCTTATATGTCAGAACGACTGTGTGTGAGTAAATATACATTCTTTGTAACCAATGTACTTCTCTCTATGTTTTTTTAGTTAATACAACTAAATCATTTTGATGGTTTACGTCTAATGTAAAATAAGTAATAAATTTATACTTAATACATGTGGCTCGGCAGATGATGGAACTCGAAATGCAACCACCTGTTTTTAGTGGATGCTGGACTGTTAATGTAATAAAGTTTAACTTCACTTCAGTTTAAAACTGCATTCTGTACAGGCGTTTTAAAAAAGAAAACTGAACTTTAAAAGAGAAAATATTGCAATATGCAAAAAAGCTTTAAAAAAGTCAGTTTTTGGTTAATTTCGCGAAACTTAACGGTTTATGTGTGAACTTAATGGTGCAAAGACTGTAAATAATTGTGAGGATACATGAAGAAAGTGTTCAAAGGAAGCATTTTAACCGTATTATAACAAAAATTTTAAACACTAGTATTTTCATAAAAAATTTGGAAAATTGAACTTTTTTTTCCATTTTTGGAGATATTCAAGCCTTGGTAGGACCCTCAAAGAGTTGTTCAAACTTGATAATATTTTACATGTGTGTTGAACTTACACATGCACAGCTTTTAGCAGGTATTCCAAATTAAGATTAGAAATTTCGTTTTTTTCGATCCACCCTATTGTTCACCAGCGGCACCCAATACGGAACCGAAATCGAATCTCTAAATAGGGTGAAAAACAGGCACTTTTTAAAAAATAGACAGCCGGAGTGAAAAAAAGGAACCTTTGGAGAGAGAAATGGCACCCTTACTATAGATCCTACTCCCCCCCCCCCCCCTCCTTCGTATTGTGTGCGTTTTTGAATACAGTGGTTTTTTTTTTTTTTTTTTTTTCTTTTTTTTTTTTTAAGTTTTGTTTTGATTTATGATATTCTACGTTTTGGACATTTTTTACATTGAACTCGATACTGGAAATGATTAAAACATGTAATTACAGCATTTGATCATATTTCAGAGTTTTCAACATAGTTAAGAAGTGCTCATTGCTCTAACTCGGTGTCTCTCAACCTCTTTTGACCCACGGGCGCAGTAAAAGCAAATGAAAAACTTTGCGGATCAGTGAAATCTTTATTGTTTTCTTAAAAATTCATCAAATAAATAATATTAATAACTCTGGGGCCGTTAAAAACATGTGAAAAATTCAGAGTTCTGATGAGTTTTTTTTTTTTTTTTTTTTTTTTTTTTACAAAAAGTAATGTTAAGAATTAATAAAACAATAAATATCTACCCCTTTACTTGGTATCAAAGATCTGTCACAAATCGTTATAATTTAAAGACGATTAATTATTTAAATAATGTGAGAAATTATACATTTACTAAAACATACGCATTCCGAAAATGAAGCATAGCTGTACTTATGGATTATTTAAATGAAGAGCCAAAAATATTCAGAGATATTACAGTTACGGAAAACCAAATCGTTTCATAAACGTTAATCAAGAGTAACAAAATAAAATGCACATGAAGTTTTTCGACAGTTAAAAAACCAAAAGAAATTTCTAACGCTATCGAGACATTAATCGCTAATAGGAAATGATTCTAACACTTGAATGAAAAAGCAAAAAAAAAAAGAGCTAGACTTTTTTCGCTAGCTTCTGTCTACGAAGCATAATGACAGATATTTTTAGTAGCGTTTTGAATGATGGAAATTTCACGATAGTAACGGTTAACTAACTAAAAGACAATAACGGTAACTGAAAAGCAATAAATGCACTTTTAAACACTTAACTATGTTTGAAAGCCCTAAAAGCTACAAAGTGATCAAAAGCTGTACTTACTTGTAATTTCGGATAATTAATCCTAGAAAAGTTGTGTTTTAATCCAATATTGTACTTCATTCAATGTGAAAGACACACAAACGCAATCATCATTTGTCCGCCATGTTGAGGTGGTTGAATGTATATCTAAGACAAAAGCGCATGTGCAATGAGTCTTTTTGCGATTGCATGCTGTTTCGGCTCCTCTGCTCTATTTTCTAGCCTGCATTGCACCTTCAGGCACTATGCTTTCACCTTAGAGGGAATATTTTCACTCGTCTGGAACCCCTAGTTATAACAGTGTAGGGAGAAGAGTGGATACAGTGAGACACGAAACTTCAATTACATTTTTTATTGTGGTTAAAAAGACAGGAATTAAAATCTTTCGAACGGTGCAATACTTGGCACTGTAATCTTTACTAATAATAAAGCTCAATGTCTATACGTCTGGATGTCTGTGATTTGCACAGTGCATAGACCGTTCGGCCGATTTTCATTACATTCGGCACAAAATTAGTTTGTAGCATGTGGGTGTGCACCTCGAAGCGATTTTTCAAAAATTCGATTTTGTTCTTTTCCTATTCCAATTTTAAGAACATTTTACCGGGCAATTATAATAACGTGAACGAGCAAATTACCATAACGTGGACGAGCAAATTACTATAACGTGGGCGAGCAAATTACCATAACGTGGACGAGCAAATTACCATAACGTGGGCGAGCAAACTACCATAACATGGGCGAGGAAAATTAACTTAGCAAATTGGTGAGAAATTTATCACCCATTATTTATAAATATACATGCGAACCAAATGACCTTTTAATTTTTCTACTACGGGCAGAGCCGTGCGCGTACTGCTAGTAGGTATTATAAAAATAGATCTAGAAGGAACAGTGCAAAAAAAAAGAAGATATTTCAGTTTGATTATGTAAAACTATGCTGACATAGTTATTTTTCTTACATGATACTTGAAAGCAATCTTTTTTTCTATAATATTGTTTACAGGATGTCGACTTGACTTTTCAAAAGTTTTACCAAGTACAAGCTGGAAATATCAAAACAGAAAATAAATTGCTGTTGTCTCACTATTCTCCCTGTCTCAGTGTACCCACTCCTCTCCTGCTTATTTTTATGTGTCGGAGACTTATCATTAATAAATTATACTCTACTCATACCACTCACCCTTTGACCAGACCTGACTCTTTACACATGCTCTAATTTTTAGCACAAAAGCTTGTTACTCGTGTATGTGCTTTTGCATTGCTGTAAAAACCACTGCAAAGTTTAATCTCGCTTTATTGAAAAATGGAAAATATTAAACTATAGTCGGAGAAATACTTCAAATATTCGACAATGTTTTTCTGATAATAGGCTTGAAGTATTTTTCATTTGTCATTTAAAAATTGTGTTGTACAAATATTATGACATAATCCCATTATCTTCTATTAAAAAATGTCCATTGGCTAAATTCAATATTTTCATGAGCAAACTTTCAATTGTTGTCAGAACATTTAAAATTTTCGTTTAAAAATTATCAATTTTAAAGATCGCCAAGTAAAAAAAATTTCTCAATATTAATTTTCTAATTATAAAAGCAGTTACTCAACAGATCGCAGCACTAAAAAATAAAATTCATGATTTGGTCGTGAAAAGCAGATTCGGAGAAATCGAATTTTTTTTTCTTTCTTTTTTTTAAATTATCGTCGATGATCGATGTCTTTTGTATCCCCCGATTTTCTACAGAATTTTCTTCATCAAAGTCAAACTCAATCTGAATCCTTGTGATAGCATTCTTACAATTTCTAAACTTATCCTTTACTCTGTCAAATTTAATTGCTTATGACGTACGGAGGTGCCCTTGAGCGGGAGGGCGGATCACGGCACAATAAGAACAATTAATATTTTTATGGATGCTTTCCGTGGCATTTTTCTCTTTTTCAAGGGCTTTCACTCCTGAAGGGTGCTGCATAGCTTTGGAGGAATGCACTATCTGCCTTGGAACGATTCTTACCTCTGTTAAAATATTGCTTAAAATTTTTACTTCTTTGTATTTCTTTTTACTTCTTTAAAATTCAAGTAACTGAACCTTCACTTCATCTTCATTTCAGGTGTCGAAAGCTATTTATAAAGAACGGAACAAAATCAGCTTCTGGATGATGTTTCTGAGTATCGCATATTTTCACGGAAGTAATATCTTATCTTTTCCTTCTTTGCTTTTAAAAAAACCTGAGTAAATGTTCTTAGTGTTCGCAAGATTAAGAAACTGCATTGAATGAGGTAGTAAGAAGCGAACGGGTGTAAATGGACTTTTAAAGTTTTTATAGTTTTTTTATAGCATTTAAAGGTAGACTTTCGTTGAAAAATGTTTCTAAATTATGTTGTTTCTTAATTGTGCTAAATGAGGAAGTGCGCTCATGGAGGAAAATACGTTCGACAAACGAAGCTCACTTCTTTTGCAATAAAAAGGGGGTTCCTTGAAACCTCGAAACACGTGTTTGAAGCTTTACTGCTAATTTGTGCTTTAAAACGTTGTTATATGTTCTTTTATTTTTCAAGCACAAGCTACTTTTACAATTCTTGGTATCCCTTGTAGTCAACTTACCTTTCATCATTTTTAATGAATTTCATAGCCCAAAATATTGTAATTTTAATAATCAGAAGAAATTTTTTTTTCCCGGCTTCGTCAAGCAAACATCAAAGGGTCAAACTTAGCAAGTGCTGCACAGAGCTACTAGTACTACTCTCTCTTGCCACAAAGCACAGGAGAGGTTTTTCTACCATTTGTACTGGTTACCCCCAACTTTTAATTTTTACACTGCATCCCTGTGCTTCTTATTGCCTCAAATAATCATACATTTGCATGTTAGTGTTAGTGTTTATTTTAAACCCCCGCAAAAACGAAGAGTTACAAGTTTGACGAAGGCTAAGCGTGTTTTTTTGTTTGTGTATGGCTTGACCAGGGAGAGATAGCAGATGAACTAAGAGCAGAAGCGAATCACTCAAATTAGTAGTATTAGGATCAGCGAAAGATCGTGCGAGCAGTAAAAACTTTACTGCTTGCGCATCCGTTGTAAAATATAAGAAAATTGTTTACTTATCATGCTCTCAGAAACGAAAATGTAAAATGAGTATTGCATTAAATCTTGCTTAAAGGCGAGGGAAATATCGTAACTGTTATGAGAAAAAAGTATTGAGTTTGAAATTGTAATTGAACGATTTTTTTTTTTCAGAAAAGAAGCTTTCTCCGGAACATGTTCTCCCTTGTCTAACCTTACTTGCAGCACTACAAAACTTAGTTTAGTGGATTTCCTTTCTGAGGAGATTTGTATACTAAAAAGATAGAGATTTCTCCGGAACATGTTCTCTCTTGTCTAACCTTACTTGCAGCGGTAACAAGCTTAGAGCTTAGTGGATTTCCTTCCTGAGGAGATTTTTACACTAAAAAGATAGAGATTTATCTGGAACATGTTCTCCCTTGTCTGACCTTACTTGCAGCAGTAACAAGCTTAGATCTTAGTGGATTTCTTTCCTGAGGAGATTTGTACACTAAAAAGATAAGAGATTTATTTCTCTGGAACATGTTCTCTCTTGTCTAACCTTACTTGCAGCAGTAACAAGCTTAGAGCTTAGTGATTTCCTTTCTGAGGAGATTTGTATACTAAAAAGATAGAGATTTCTCCGGAACATGTTCTCTCTTGTCTAACCTTACTTACAGCAGTAACAAGCTTAGAGCTTAGTGATTTCCTTTCTGAGGAGATTTGTATACTGAAAAGATAGAGATTTCTCCGGAACATGTTCCCTCTTGTCTAACCTTACTTGCAGCAGTAACAAGCTTAGAGCTTAGTGGATTTCCTTTCCGAGGAGTGAGGAGATTTGTATACTAAAAACATAGAGATTTCTCCGGAACATGTTCTCTCTTGTCTGACCTTACTTGCAGCAGTAACAAGCTTAGAGCTTAGTGGATTTCTTTCCTGAGGAGATTTGTATACTAAAAAGATAAGAGATTTCTCTGGAACATGTTCTCTCTTGTCTAACCTTACTTGCAGCAGTAACAAGCTTAGAGCTTAGTGATTTCCTTTCTGAGGAGATTTGTATACTGAAAAGATAGAGATTTCTCCGGAACATGTTCCCTCTTGTCTAACCTTACTTGCAGCAGTAACAAGCTTAGAGCTTAGTGGATTTCCTTTCCGAGGAGTGAGGAGATTTGTATACTAAAAACATAGAGATTTCTCTGGAACATGTTCTCTTTTGTCTAACCTTACTTGCAGCAGTAAAAAGCTTAGAGCTTAGTGGATTTCCTTTCTGAGGAGACTTGTATACTAAAAGATGTTACAGCTGGCTAAAGGAAAGATTTCCGCACATGGATCCAGTATCCCATTGATGACATCTTGATGGACCAACCAACCAACACAGAGGCATTGGAATAAACTCTGCTATCAATACATCACCTTGCTTATGCAGTAGCGCAGCTACGACCTTTCGGTTACAACACATACTACCAATCCTAATATGGTATTTTAATACAAGCAAAGCCTATTATAACCCCAACCTCTCCTATTCGGAAGGTAAAATCTGGTTGCTCTAATGCCCTTATGTGTGGTAGCTTTCTCGCCTTACATTTTCATGATTAATCTTAGTCATTTTCACTAACCTTGGGAGTTACAATTGGTAACTATTACTTTCTTTTTCTAGAGTCAAAGGCAAAGAAATTTTAGAAAAGACTTAGAAAAAAGAAACTTAGAAATTGAAAAAGAGCTGAATGAGTCCTGCAACTCTGATGGATGGTGAAAAGGTTCCAGAAACGACCTTACAAATTTGTGCTTCTACTTACGTTGTTTGTTCTGACTTCAGTATCAATTGCTCAAACAAAATTCTACATTTATTTAAACGTTTCATTTTCGAAGTAAGAATATTCAATTTTGTCGTAAATAAGTGATAAAATTGTATTCGTGTTAAACGCAACGGTTATTTTCAAGTATTTTTTTTCTCTCATCCTATTTAATCCTCAGTTATCTCAAAAATGTTTTTGGTTCGTGTTTTTTGAAGGGATTCCTCTCTCCAAGGTAATGCCTTCCCCTATTACCCCCCCCCCCCGGTTAGGGGCACCCCTTCAGCTTCTTCGGCAATATTTTACAATAGAAAGAGGATGGGGACACATAGAAGGAAAAAGGGGTTGACGAACTTGAAATATTTTAAATGTCATGTAAAAAAAAAAATGCTACAAAGAAATGACCTTAGTCACTCTCGCTATACACACACGCAGCATTTTTCAGAAAAAAGGATAAGTTTTGAAAAAATAATCTGCACTTTTGAAACTTTTTTTGGTATTGGCAGTAAAAGTGCAGGCGTCAAAGAATTAATCTTAATAGCATTTCGTTCAATTACTCGCAATTTTTGATGTTCGATTAATAAATCCATGAAAAAAAAGTCTTTTGATTGTTAAAATTTTAATAATTTGGGCTATAAAGTTCATTGAAAATGATGAAGGGAAAATTAATTACAAGGATAGGCAGAATTGTATGAATTTGTGCTTGAAAAATAAAAGAATATAAATCAAAGTTTTATTGCTTGAAACACGTGTCTCGGGGTTGCAAGGAACCCCTTTTTCAATACAAAAAAAATGACTTTCTTTTTCCAGAAATCTTTCCCTCGTTAAGCTCCCTTCTTTTGAAGGGGTTCTTTGTAAGAAATGCGTTTTCAGCTTTCCTGCTAATTTGTGTATTAAAATGTTGTTTTATACACAATGTCTATCTTGCACTTTACAAGGATATTGTTCATCAATGAAAGACTTACCCTTAAATCACCAGAGTTAAAGCATAAAAAATTACTCTGGTGCTGGTCTGACGAAAAAAACTGTCTTGGAAGACGTAAGGGCTCATCGTGAAATATTACTTGTATATTAGTGATATATTACTTGTGTATTACTTGTATATTGTACTACATATTTAAAAAAAATTGGAAAGTAATTTGTGACTGCTTCTCGTCTTCTCGATCATTAATAGCAGTAAACTATTTTGTTGAAAACCTTTCTCGCTTGGAGAAGTTTTAATAATGCAGTTTTTTTTCCTCTGATTTGTACGGAGAAATGAATGTTGTTTTACCGCAAAACCCCTTATTACGTTGCTGCGTCTCTGCTTGAAAGTTATTTTTGGTGGTGCCATCTATGAGCATACTCGGTATATATTTGACTTCACTTTAAATAATCTATTTCTCTTCGACGTACAATATTAAAATGTAAAAAATTAAGTGTTGCAGAGATCAGGGGTGGCTACCTGGGAAGGAAGGGGGTCATAGTGCAGACTGCGTCATTTAATTTTTTAGGAGGGAAAGGGGTATTTTTTTTTTAATTTTTTTGGAAGGTGTTCTTGATTTTAGGAGGGTTTCGTGATTTGGGGGGGGGGGGGGGTCAGTGTGCCTTTGCTTTTAGGGAAGTGGGAACCCCTGGTAGAGATTCATTTACAGATTACGAAATGAGACTGCGTAGCTTGTTTCTCTTATTAGATATTTTTTCGCCTACTTTCCCATAATAGTGTTCAGAAGGTTGCCACTTTTTTTTTTTTTTTTTTTTCCTCGGCTGCGACTGAATGAAATTTTGTTTTTGTTTTGAGGTAAAAATTTCCCTTTTGATTATTATTTGTCGATTTATCTTCGTTCTTTCCTTTTTTTTTTAGGATTTCAGTTGTATTTATGGAGGGTTGCATTTAATTTCTTCGGGAATTTTTGATTTGCCTTTTTCTTTCTTTAAGAATGACTATTTTTTACGGGAAATTTTACTGTTTTTTTTTTCTCTAACTGAAGCCTGATAGTTGAACACGCGTTACTTGATATAACTTTTATTTCAATGGTAGACCGTGCAAAGCCGGCGGTGCAGCTAGTAAATAAATAAAACAGAACTTAATTCAGAACAGTTGCTTCACGCGTAAAATTTCCATGGAAAACATCATTTGGAAATATTTATGGTGGCGCCATCTCTACTCTAAATATTGCACTACATAAATATTATCATTGGCAGTATATAGCCACTATAATAATATGGCTGTTTTCTTTTCCCTCTTCTTTCAAATCAAAATCAACCATAAGTCCATCGCGTGAAGACAACGATTCCGGTCTGTGGTGGCATTATTTTAATAATTGGTATTTCCACAGCGCTTCTCCCATCTCTTACAGATCAGTTTCAACAGAACGATTTCACCCTAAAATGTTTAAATTGTATTTGTTTTTTTAAACTAAAAACCATATTTGCGTCGCTGCTACATCCTCCTTAGAAAACGAAAATATTATTATTTATTTTAGTTATTTTTTAATGTATTCTTAACACTTTCGGTTTGATTTTTTTTTTCTCTATAATTTGATTTCAAGAACTTATATGGGCTACTTCAAATTATAAACAAACTTACTTGGTAACCCGTGGATCATAGTGGGTCCTTAAAACCAACATAAGACATACACTTCAAAATGCTCTATTTGAATGGGTTTAGTAGTTGTGCTTACTATAAATTTATTTGATAGCCAAATAAAACCTAATTACAGTAGAATGAAATTTAAAAACCATTGTAAAACTAAGGAATAGAGCTTTCTATACATTACAACGGTTTTTTTCGGACAGATTTTAGTTTCAAGGTCATTATTCCTGACTGTTGAAATTGAATATCTCAAAACACGATCTCCTCGAAAATTTTTGAAAAAGAATATATTTTCTAAGACACTATTCTTCCACTGTATCACAAAAAGCTGCATTGTAATGGCCAGGCAGTGCAAAAAAAAGAGGGGGGGGGGACGGAAAAAAAACACATTTACTTATTTACTGCAAATGTTTCACTTAATTTCTGAAATATTATTATTTTATTTATTTATTTATTTATTTATTTTTTTCGTGCATTATTCATAAAATATGCATTTTTGACAAATCGGCATGTTTTTAGAATATATGAGCTAGAATGTGATAGCAATTTTATTTGATAAAATCAATTCTGATAATAGAAAGTATGTGTAGTTAGTTTTTGAACATTTGGCTTTTCCTTTTTGTGTGATACATTCAGTTATTGTAATGAGCTTTTCTGGTGGGAATCGGTCCAATATTTTTCGCTATTTTTCCTAAAATAATTCTGAGAGTTTTTCATGAAAATTGTTATAAGACTTTAGCGAGTTTTTGTGTATTCTCGAGGCAAAAATTTTAAACATTGGCTGACAAAAAAGAACCCAGTCATTATAAGCAAAGCTTTGCAATTAGCTAAAACTTGTAGCTTTTGATTTCCAAGATTTGTCGCCCAGTTACAGGGATGTTTATCAAATAATATTGGCATAACAGTCTAACTTACATTCAAAAACCCCTTCCATTTGCCAAAATATGCATATTTTATGAACAATGCAATCCGAAAATTAAAACAATAATATTTAAACAGAAATAATGTTAAACATTTACAGAAAATATGTAATTCCTGTTTTTTTTTTTTTTTTTTTTTGGCAGTGCTTTGCCACTGTGGCACCAGTCTAATTTTTGGTACAGTGAAAGAATAGTGTTAGAGAAATAAAAATAAATAAATAAATAAATAAAATTTTCTGAGGGGTCGTGTTTTAAGATATTCAGGGTTAAAAGTCACAGAGAATGACCTTGAAACTTTAATCTGTCGTAAAGAAAATCATGTTATATATCAACAGATAGCTCTATTCATTAGTGTTACAATGATTTTTGAATTTTCGTTCTTTGGTGATTAGGAGAAAAATTACTGTCACTTGTAAGAACACACTTTTCATATATTTCGCACATTTTGAGTTTTTTTTTATAAATTTATATTTTGAACTGTTTTCTAAATAGAAATCTAAAAATTGGCGGAATCACTTATCCTGTCATGTATATCCTTTTATACCAAATTTTATTAAAATCGGAAATGGCGAGACCAAAAATTTACTGTTTTTGATTGATCTGACATGGAATTGTTCAAAGGTAAACTGAATTATATGCAAAATTATAACGCTTAGGAAAAAAAATTCAAGGGCGATGGAAGGGGTCCGGACCCCGTCAACTCTCTCCTTGTGTGCGTTAAGGGCTCCTGTTGTTTAATAGGCAGCTAGTTAACTGAGAGAAAACCAGCTACATGTCTGGTTAAAAGCACGTAAGCGCTAAAAGTCAGCAACTTTCTTGAGATTAAACTGGGATCTTTCTGAGGAACTCAGAACCCCCCCCCCCCCTAAACCCCCCAAAAAAACCAGTCTTGTTTCCGGAATGAATCTAGAGCCTTCGATAACGCACATGTAACAGAAACTGAAGCAAATTCGCAAGCAAGAACCGAAGTTAATTTGCCTGCGATTTCCTGCCAAGCTACAACACTGCTGTTCGTCGTTGATTTGGGTTGAGACAATTTGGAAATGCCGTAACTCAACTGCAGTCGAAGCACCTGATAAGGAAACTGATCGTATCTTCCCACTGGTAGATAAAAATGATTTTCACAACAGTGGGAAGTCTGCATTCATAAAACTTGTAATAATTCAGAAAGCTTTTCAGAAATAAACATGATTTTCACAACAGAGTAAGTCCAGCAAGTAAACACCACAGGAGAGTAAACAGAGTAACTTCTCGAAATAAACATCTGCACTGAGAATTCAACTTAAAACTCAGTGCTTTTTTTAGTCTATTTTCCCAGTAAAAGTCAGCGAAAGAAGAAAAAAGCACGAAAGAAGGCTTAGTGCACTTTAAAAATATTGCCAAAAAAAAAAAAAAAAAGCCAAAAATTACTAAATTAAATAAATATTGAAAAATTAAAAATTGAATGGTATTGAGGTGGGGAAAAGTGTTTGTCAGTGTGTCTGTTTCTCGGTTTGTCTCCCTCCCTCCCCCCCCCCACCCCCAATCACTATTGAGTGAATAATCCGATTCGAACATTTTTTTTTCCTCGAAAGATCTCGGCAAGGACACCTCATTCCAATGCTTCATTTTTTTTTCATTTGAACAATTTTTTGTTCAATTTTGAATAGTTGAAAAAAACTTCACATTAGTGCCTACTGGGAAATTCAAGGCAAATATAAATTCCGAACTTAGAGGTGAATTTGCTGCAAACAAACTTTGCAGGAAAAAACATTTGGAGAAGAACATGCATAGAAAATATCTTTTTGATTTGAACAATTTTCCTTTCAGTTTTGAACAGTTCAAACCCTTTAACATTAGCGCATAATTGAAAACTAAAAATCAATATAAATCCCAAACTTAAAGGCGGATTTACTTCAAACAAATTTTGTTGGAAATAGCTCTCGATAACCAATTCCCGACTGCGACTCCTAGAACTTCAGGGCAGTCGTCTCTGACTTCTTTACACTACAATTAGTCAGACTCCGACTCCCCGACTCCGGCTCTGACTCCGTAGCTTCGTCAAAAAGTTAGACACGAAGGGATAATTACTAACTCCGACTCATGGAATTTTAATGTCTTTGACTCGACTCCGACTCCTTTATACCAAAATAAGTCCGACTGTGACTCAGTCAATATTGGCAGAGTTGTGAACTTTAAGGGAAAGTGACCGATTCCGACTCCGAGAATTAAAAACTTTCTCTTTTACACCCCCAAAATGAGATTGACTCCGACTCCGACTCCTTGTCATGGTTTTTGCTACGAAATAATTATTGTTGGTATGATTGGTTTTTATCTTCACTCTAAAGTTTTAATTTATGTATTTAGTTTTTGCCGGATAAATTCGGAGTCCTTTATGTTTCTACATAAATATATGCACAGCTTAGACGATTTTTTTTAAAAGTGAAAATAGTTTCTCTAAGTTAACATTTTATTGTTTTTTATTTATTTTCGTAAGTACATTTTTTTTTATTTTTTAAATATTTTTTTTTGGCTACAGGAGAAAAAGGAGATTTTTTTTATGTAATGTATTTATATAATAAGCTTATTATTTTTAACCGTTTTCTTTTTACTTCTTTTTAAATACGATTAAGGATTTTTTTCATGAAAAAAAAATATATAAGCTGCTTTGTTTATTGGTGCTACTACTTTATTTGTACGTTTTTTTTTTTTTACGCATCTATTTCTTCAAATGAGAAAAGTATGTTCTTATTTCTAGAAATGAGCTCAAAATAAAGTGTTAGAAAGTTACATCTGAAATAATTTGCGATTTTAGCTAATTTTGAGAATACATATCAGACAGTAGAAAGTCGATATTGGTATAGTAGAAAATAGACTCGTTTAGTTCTAAACGGAACTTCTTGTGATTATTAAGTGGTTATGTCACTTAAAAATGAAAACACTCAAGGTATCAAGTCGGCATAACAAATATCATAGGAGGGGGGAGGAAAAAGAGTCTTTTTAGCTCTTTTGACTGCTAATGCAAGCACTTTGTAAGAGAAACAACATGCAAAAACAGCACCGATTTTTTTATATATGTTTTTGAAGTATCGTGACTGCACGGTGCACTTAGTTTTAGTGGTAATGGTGAGTAATTACACTTGATATAATTTCAACTTATTTCAGCTTCGAATTATTGAAACAAAGCTCCTATTACTTATTTTGTAAAAAAAATATTAAACAGAGTATTTTATCGGAATAGACATAGCTTGAAATTCAATTCATTTGTTATATCAACTTGGGTCTTTTGATGTTTTTTTATAATTAAGTTGTTATGCACTTAGTAATAAAAACACTCAAGCCATTACTTAGACGTAAAAAATGTCATTAAAAAAATAGAAAGCACATTAGAAAAAACTTTACATCACTTTTGACTGCTGACGCACTTTGTAAGAGAAACAACTTACAAAACAGTAGGGAAGAGTGTTGTACCATGGGTCACTTTTCATATTTTAATTTTTAACGTCAATTATTTGAATCAAATTCAAAATTTAAAAGTCACATTGCAATACCCTAACATATTCCTATGCTATATTTTTTAAAATTCAGACAGGTTGAAAAACAAATATTGCCAGCCATATTAAGTAAGAGTTCCAAGCTGTCTCAAGGTACGACATCCAATTGTACCTTGGGGACACATCCTGTTGTACGATGGGAAAGTCTTCATGATTCAGGAAACAGCCGTACACTCAAACCAATTTTGCACCAAAAAAAAATAATATTTTTTTTCGTGGTAATGAATTAAATCATGAAAAATTAATAATAAATTATGAATAATGAATTATTATCTAGCAATAAATGTTTAAAAAAAAACTACATAAGGTAAGAACATTTTTCCGTGTTCCCAATCGTATCTTAATAATAAAGAACCATGCATATGTTGTATCTTCGAACGTGTCCTAATATACAATATGTTTGGCTGTCCCAAGGTACAATCACCACATGGTTTTAAAAAACCAAAATGGTGGTCAATCTAGACGAAGAATCATTATTTTCTCATAACGAAAATATTTAAAGTACTTCGCTTTCATAGCAAAATAAAATTCAGTTGATTAATTTTACAAATACAAAATCAGAAAATGAAATAAAAATGAAGAAAGTATTTACTTTGAAATCAAAAAATTTTCTTTCTCTCACAAAATCGTCAATTTTAAACATTTGATGCTGATATTTACTATGGCACCATTTAGTGCTGAATATTACTATTAAAGATTACCAAAACATGACTGCTAAAAATTGCGTGATTGCGCAATGCACTTTTAGTTTCAGTAGTGATTATTTCAACTTATTTTAGCTTTGAGTTATTGAAACAAAGATCCTATTATTGATTCAGTAAAAAAAATATTAAACATAGTAATTTAACGAAGTGAAAGAGAATGAAATTTAATGCATTATGTTAACTTGTTACATCAACATATGTCTTTCAGTGTTTTTTTTTTTAAGTGGTTTTGCGCTTAATAATAAAAACACTCAAGGCATTAAATTAACGTGACAAATGTCATGAGAATAAAAAAAAAGAAGGAAAAATCTTCACAACATTTTTGACTGCTGATGCAATTACTTTCTAAGAGAAACAACTTTCAAAGCAAAACATTAAAAAGATCTCTACAACACTTTTGACTGCCGATGCAGTCACTTTGTAAGAAAAACAACTTGCAAAACAGTACAGACTTCTTTTTTTCTTTCTTTCTAAAATTGGCGCGATTGCACCGACACTGAGAAAAAGAAAGTATTACAAACATATTTTCCGAAGTTCTGAAAACAGCATTAAAATGTAGGTTTTGGGCAATATTTACTGGAATAGTCGGTGGAGTTTGTGCAAAAACATTTCACTTCCGGATACCAGTATGAAATTTTGTACAGCACCTATATTCATATAAGAGAGCAAAAAAACGCCGGGAGGCAATCGATTGGAGGTCAAGACCCCCTGTGGTGACGTCATCAAAATGGCCGCACGGTATCGGTTAATACGTCGGTTTAACCGACTCACGTATTTGCACGTAATATCACGTTTTGTTAAAAAGCCCGCAAGACGGACTTGCACGTAGAAAACTGCCAGAGAAAAAGCTACCTCCAAAAGGCTCAGGCCGTGAAATTCCTTCTTCGTTTCCCCTCTGATCTCCCGGTGAGAGAGGCGTTGCTTTATCTTCCCCTTCTACACGCTCTGTTAACTCCAAAAGGACACTTGTAAAAACTTTCATTTGTACCTTACTATTGAGAGATGTAATGGACACCGAGGTGGAGACATCCTAACTAACATTTTATTTTAGATTATTTTATTAATTTGTTAGGAGCTTTGATGAAGTCATATTTGAATGTGTGATGTGAAATCATTGGAATTTATATCATACAGTCAACTATGATTATCAGACGTAATAAATCAGTAGCTATATAAAAGAGGTACTAATGCTGATGGGAAAAAGTTCTTGAAATAAGTTTAATAGTAATCATCATCATATGAAAGCCAAAATCTGTAATCGAATAACGCTCTAACATTACCAAGACTGGAAGTCTCGCCATAGAATGCGAGATGGTGTTATTTTGATCTTGAACCACTTAAAATTCAGTAATTTTATTTATAATTTGATAATAGTTTTTGGCAACGCTTGAAGAGCTGAGCAGTGCTCTATTTTGTGTGTGTGTGAGGTGACAAGGTTTTACTATTTTAAATCCAATAAGTGAATTTGTGAAACATTCAGAAGAGGTAACTTGGTTGTTCGTTTTCAGCTCATACCATTAGGCAAAACAAGACGCATGTTTTATTTTGCTAAGCGTTTTGTAAAAAGTCAACTTATACTACAGTGAAATCCCGTTACAAGGAACTTCAAAGGACCCTGGACCCTGCAATATCTTCGTTGTAACGGGAGTTTCATTGTAATGGAATTTATGCCTTGTAATGGCAATTGAATCAGGAATAAACATTTACTTTGCTGAAACAGATATTTTGTTGCATTGCTATTCGTAGTAACGGGATTTCACTGAATAAAAATTACTGTAACTACAAAAGTATGTATCTCCAATTCCAATTTTTTCGTTAATGCGGCTGTTTCTCTCATTTCAACGACGTCATGAGACAGAGAGTTTCAAAGCGGCCCTCTAATTTTTTTAGCGGCCCTCTAAAAGTAGCGCCAAACTTACTGCCCTCAAACCACAAGTGGCCCTCGAAGCTGATCAATCTGGCCCGAATCTAAAATTATATTTTGTTAGCTTTCAAAACAATCGATTCTATTTATTCGGCACTCTAAAAACAGGTGAAAACTCCATATCAATTAAAAAAGCTTGAATTAGTTGATAAAAGCAATTCTCGGTTTGAAAATTTCTTTCCTTTTGAGCGTTTTCCCATGGTATCTAGAAAATAAAATTGAGAATATTTAGCTTTTGTATGTGTTCCAGGCCGAGAAATTTCTTTGTATGTGAATCCCTTGGGTTAAAAAGCGGTGGTTACCAGTGGTTTAAATAAAACAGAAAACGTTATTGTAACTCAAATCTTTTTGTAGCGACAGATATAAATGTTTTTTTTTTTTTGAGATACTTACTTTTGCAGCCATAAGTTTCAAATTAATTCCCTAATTCATGCTATTTAACAAGTCAATCTAACTGGCATTTGACACATAAAAACAGCCATGCAACTTCGTATGAAAAAAAGGAGAAATTCGCACTCGTCAAATTATGATAGGAGATTTTCTAAATTGGGTAATACGATGTATATCCAGGGTTCGTGATTTTTTTTATTTAAATCGGATTTTTTTATTTAAATCATATTATTTTTTTTGATTTTTTTAAAAATCTTCAAAAATTTGTAGGTATTAACTATTTAACATAATATATTTCATACTACAGATGAAAAAGCAGCTTTTTAACTATTTTCATTTCATGGCAGTAGCTATTTTTAACAATAGTTTGAGTAGATCCGTTTACACCAATGCATGATTCAAATTAAAATTAAAGGTAAGCCTCCCCCCAGCTACAATCACTAATCCTTCAACTATAATTCTAGGAAACAGTAATTGTCAGTTGTATAATTCTAGGAACCACTATTTCCTAGAATTATAATTTTCATATTTTTAAGAAGAAATGATTCTTAAAATTTGGCATTTTTCTATGTTCCTCAGCTTAGAGTCAACAAAAGTTCTGAAATTGATTCAATTGTTCAATTAGGATGAAAGCAAAAAAAAAAAAAACTTGATAATAAGGCAATCTGAACTAATGAATCCATTCAGCTTACTTTTAAAAATAGGAAAAGTACTTTAAATAGTCAATATTTTTAAAAGATTTATAACCATGTTATAATGTTTACATAAGATGTCATTTTGTTTTACGCTATGCTAAAAGATAAGGTTAACATCATCATTTAAATTTTTAGTGTAAAATAATATGTTGAACAATTACTTTTCTTGACTATAACATATTTGTCATGGTTTAACCAACTGCAAACAGTTGACGGAAAACTCTGCGTGATATGAGCCGAAAACCTTAAAATAAAATTGGCATTTTTGAAAGAAATGCTTACATCTCCGTGGGTATAAGAGATACTTTCACAAAAATATAAAAATAGATTCTACATAGTTTGCACAATGCTGGCAGAAAAAAAAATACATTTGGTTATCAATTAAAAATTTTACATAACTTTTTCTTGTCGTGATTTTACTTGGCATGCTCTCTTGTGAATTGGCCGAATACCAAATATTCGGCCACAATCTAGACGAATATTCGGTATTCGACCAAATAACTACGGAGCATGCCAAGTAAAATTATGAAAAGAAGTTTGTAAAGGTTTTAATTTCCGACTAAATGTATTTTTTTTTTTTTTTTGCCGGCAATGTATCATGTAGGTTAATTTGATTTGCTTTTTAGTTACATTAAAATTTAGCGCACAATACGTGCGTAAAAGTGAAATTTCCACTAAGACGAACAGAAATTTCTGATCCCTTCACTGAAAACATTTGTAATTGAATACCAGTAAACAGTGGTGGCTCGTGGGAGGGACCAGAGGGGGCCCGGGCCCTCTCACTTTTTTCAGGCAATAATTTATAACATTGATTTATTTAAATTCGTTTTGTGCGAAAGTGCTTGAAAAAAAAAAAAAAAAAAGAAATAAAAAAAGGATTGTACCGTATTTTCCTGCGTATGAAGGCGGGAAGGGGGGGGGGTGCGAGTGTGCCCATTATCTGGTCCCCTCACTTTTTCAAGGCACGAGCCGGCACTGCCAGTAAATAGTACAATCATTAAGTATATCAGTGCTGTATGTACGGTGTGGATTTTTAGGGTTCAAACCACCTTCGAAAATTTTCAAGCCATTCCAAAAAATGCTTTTTTTTGTTAAAAAAATTGTTATTACTATATATTTCATTCAGTTATTTATTTTCACACTTCACTTGAAAAAAATACACAATTGTTATTGAAAGAGTGTGAAAACTTACGACTTTATCTTCAGTATTTATTATTTATAGTGTAATTATTGCGAACATTCTTTTGTACAAAACGATACAGCGAAGCAAATTTTCCTTCAAATTTTAAATACTTGACTCACGCTGACAAAAAGATTAAAATTCTTTAAATTTGAAAGTGCATTTCTATTATTTAACGTATCTTATTCCTAAAAAAAATGACTACAAGAGGCATTACTTCGAATGCGCGTATATGAGTACAAGCATCTAATCTATACTTTTGAGTTTTTATAAAGACATTGAATAGTTTATCAGAAAAGAAGTATAGTGAACGAATGGGATTTCTTTCTTTCATTTACGAGATACGTCATTTTTTACATTAGTATGTTAATGTCCTCAAGGCAGCATCTAATTTAAATAACCTTTTGTAGCAAAAATCAATAAACAAATTAAATCAAGCTTCATTGACCATATAAATTTAACGAGAAATAGGTTAGGTAAAATCCTCCCCGAAATAAATGCCTGACAACAAAAGAAATTAGACGGAATAGTGGAAATATTTTTATGGAATGTGAAAATGTTGACGATGTTTTTCTCGCCCGTTGTTGGCAAAAAATTAAATATTTCATATTTTAAAGTAATTAATGTGCTTGCTTAATTTTGTTTTAACCATGCAAAATTTTTCGCAGAAAAAAAATTGCGAAAATTGACCAATATATTATTTGATTATCCGGGGAAATTATTTGATTATAAGTGGGAATTCTTTACATTGCATCTATGGAGAAATATTTGATCCAGAAAAGCTTTATTCGTATAGGCGGTGAAAATTAATAGTTTCTGAAAGGAAAAATTACTGTAATTTATAAAAATATGGTTCAACAAAAAAATAAATATTACTGTTAATACTTTTCAAAATTGGCTATCTTTTCAGATGTAAAATAATTTATTTTGGAGAAAATTTAAGAATTCTAAAAAACCTTTTCTTCATTGCAAGGAAATACAGCTATATATTCAACTTCCACAACTCCACGTGGCTCCAATGAAGCGTAGAAGGGTAAGGAATGTGGGCGGAACTGAAACTTCACTTGTCATGATTCAAAAGGGATTATCTCCTTTAGACTCAACCTTGTTTGGTCTTGTTTGGGGGAAGGCATTCCACAGGTGAAAGTACGTGGCCACCAGAATGGCATTGTGAACTGGGAAGCCCTGTGCTAAAAAAAGCATTTTTTGGAAATTCCTGTTTTCGTGGGCGGGTTAAACAACCAACCAACCAACTAACTAGAACGCCAGCCAACCAACCCTGCCAAGTAGCCAACAAACCCAACCCTACCACCCGCTCACACACCAAGCCAGAAACAGCCAGCCAGCCAACCTATCGACCAACCAATTAACCAACCAACCAACTAACTAGACAGCCAGCCAAAAACCCTGCCAGGCAGCCAACAAATCAAACCCTACCACCCGCTCACCCACCAAGCCAGAAACTACCCGCCAAGCAAACTTTCGACCAACCAATTAACCAACCAACCAACCAAATAACTTGACAGCCAGCCAACCAACCCTTCCAGACAGCCAACAAACCAAACCCAACCCTCCGCTCACACACGAAGCCAGAAACAGCCAGCCTGCCAACCTATCGACCAACCAATTAACCAACCAACCAACCAACTTACTAGACAGCCAGCCAACCAACCCTGCCAGGCAGCCAACAAACGAAACCCTACAACCCGCTCACCCACCAAGCCAGAAACAGCCAGCCAGCCAACCTATCGACCAACCAAATAACCAACCAACCAACCAACCAACTAACTAGACAGTCAGCCCACCAACCCTACCAGGCAGCCAACAAACCAAACCCTACCACCCGCTCACACACCAAGCCAGAAACAGCCAGCCAGCCAACCTTTCGACCAACCAATTAACAAACCAACCAACCAACTAAATAGAACGCCAGCCAACCAACCCTGCCAAGCAGCCAACAAACCCAACCCTACCACCCGCTCACACACCAAGCCAGAAACAGCCAGCCAGCCAACCTATCGACCAACCAATTAACCAACCAACCAACCAACTAACTAGACAGCCAGCCAACCAACCCTGCCAGGCAGCCAACAAACCAAACCCTACAACCCGCTCACCCACCAAGCCAGAAACAGCCAGCCAGCCAACCTATCGACAAACCAATTAACCAACCAACCAAAAAACTAACTAGACAGCCAGCCAACCAACCCTACCAGGCAGCCAACAAACCAAACCCTACCACCCGCTCACACACCAAGCCAGAAACAGCCAGCCAGCCAACCTTTCGACCAACCAATTAACCAACCAACCAACCAACTAACTAGAACGCCAGCCAACCAACCCTGCCAAGCAGCCAACAAACCCAACCCTACCACCCGCTCACACACCAAGCCAGAAACAGCCAGCCAGCCAACCTATCGACCAACCAATTAACCAACCAACCAACCAACTAACTAGACAGCCAGCCATCCAACCCTGCCAGGCAGCCAACAAATTAAACCCTACAACCCGCTCACCCACCAAGCCAGAAACAGCCAGCCAGCCAACCTATCGAATTACCAATTAACCAACCAACCAACCAACTAACTAGAACGCCAGCCAACCAACCCTGCCAGGCAGCCAACAAACCAAACCCTACCACCCGCTCACCCACCAAGCCAGAAACAGCCAGCCAGCCAACCTATCGACCAACCAATTAACCAACCAACCAACCAACTAACTTGACAGCCAGCCAACCAACCCTTCCAGACAGCCAACAAACCAAACCCAACCATCCGATCACACACCAAGCCAGAAACAGCCAGCATGCCAACCTATCGACCAACCAATTAACCAACCAACCAACCAACTAACTAGACAGCCAGCCAACCAACCCTGCCAGGCAGCCAACAAACAAACCCTACAACCCGCTCACCCACCAAGAAAGAAACAGCCAGCCAGCCAACCTATCGACCAACCAAATAACCAACCAACCAACCAACTAACTAGACAGCCACCCAACCAACCCTGCCAGGCAGCCAACAAACCAAACCCTACCACCCGCTCACCCACCAAGCCAGAAACAGCCGGCCAGCCAACCTATCGACCAACCAATTAACCAACCAACAAACTCTGCCAGGCAGCCAACAAACCAAACCCAACCACACGCTCACCCACCAAGCCAGAAACAGCCGGCCAGCCAACCTATCGACAAACCAATTGACCAACCAACCAAAAAACTAACTAGACAGCCAGCCAACCAACCCTACCAGGCAGCCAAGAAACCAAACCCTACCACCCGCTCACACACCAAGCCAGAAACAGCCAGCCACCCAACCTTTCGACCAACCAACCAACTAAATAGAACGCCAGCCAACCAACCCTGCCAAGCAGCCAACAAACCCAACCTTACCACCCGCTCACACACCAAGCCAGAAACAGCCAGCCAGAGAACCTATCGACCAACCAATTAACCAACCAACCAACTAACTAGACAGCCAGCCAACCAACCCTCCCAGGCAGCCAACAAATCAAACCCTACCACCCGCTCACCCACCAAGCCAGAAACAGCCAGCCAGCCAACCTATCGACCAACCAATTAACCAACCAACCAACCAACTAACTAGAACGCCAGCCAACCAACCCTGCCAGGCAGCCAACAAACCAAACCCTACCACCCGCTCACACACCAAGCCAGAAACAGCCAGCCAGCCAAACTATAGACCAATCAATTAACCAACCAACCAACCAACTAACTTGACAGCCAGCCAATCAACCCTTCCAGGCAGCCAACAAACCAAACCCAACCATCCGCTCACACAGCAAGCCAGAAACAGCCAGCCCGCCAACCTATCGACCAAACAATTAACCAACCAACCAACCAACTAACTAGACATCCAGCCAACCAACCCTGCCAGGCTGCCAACAAACCAAACCCAACCATCCGCTCACACACCAAGCCAGAAACAGCCAGCCTGCCAACCTATCGACCAACCAATTAACCAACCAACCAACCAAATAACTTGACAGCCAGCCAACCAACCCTTCCAGACAGCCAACAAACCAAACCCAACCCTCCGCTCACACACGAAGCCAGAAACAGCCAGCCTGCCAACCTATCGACCAACCAATTAACCAACCAACCAACCAACTTACTAGACAGCCAGCCAACCAACCCTGCCAGGCAGCCAACAAACGAAACCCTACAACCCGCTCACCCACCAAGCCAGAAACAGCCAGCCAGCCAACCTATCGACCAACCAAATAACCAACCAACCAACCAACTAACTAGACAGTCAGCCAACCAACCCTACCAGGCAGCCAACAAACCAAACCCTACCACCCGCTCACACACCAAGCCAGAAACAGCCAGCCAGCCAACCTTTCGACCAACCAATTAACAAACCAACCAACCAACTAAATAGAACGCCAGCCAACCAACCCTGCCAAGCAGCCAACAAACCCAACCCTACCACCCGCTCACACACCAAGCCAGAAACAGCCAGCCAGCCAACCTATCGACCAACCAATTAACCAACCAACCAACCAACTAACTAGACAGCCAGCCAACCAACCCTGCCAGGCAGCCAACAAACCAAACCCTACAACCCGCTCACCCACCAAGCCAGAAACAGCCAGCCAGCCAACCTATCGACAAACCAATTAACCAACCAACCAAAAAACTAACTAGACAGCCAGCCAACCAACCCTACCAGGCAGCCAACAAACCAAACCCTACCACCCGCTCACACACCAAGCCAGAAACAGCCAGCCAGCCAACCTTTCGACCAACCAATTAACCAACCAACCAACCAACTAACTAGAACGCCAGCCAACCAACCCTGCCAAGCAGCCAACAAACCCAACCCTACCACCCGCTCACACACCAAGCCAGAAACAGCCAGCCAGCCAACCTATCGACCAACCAATTAACCAACCAACCAACCAACTAACTAGACAGCCAGCCATCCAACCCTGCCAGGCAGCCAACAAATCAAACCCTACAACCCGCTCACCCACCAAGCCAGAAACAGCCAGCCAGCCAACCTATCGAATTACCAATTAACCAACCAACCAACCAACTAACTAGAACGCCAGCCAACCAACCCTGCCAGGCAGCCAACAAACCAAACCCTACCACCCGCTCACCCACCAAGCCAGAAACAGCCAGCCAGCCAACCTATCGACCAACCAATTAACCAACCAACCAACCAACTAACTTGACAGCCAGCCAACCAACCCTTCCAGACAGCCAACAAACCAAACCCAACCATCCGATCACACACCAAGCCAGAAACAGCCAGCATGCCAACCTATCGACCAACCAATTAACCAACCAACCAACCAACTAACTAGACAGCCAGCCAACCAACCCTGCCAGGCAGCCAACAAACCAAACCCTACAACCCGCTCACCCACCAAGAAAGAAACAGCCAGCCAGCCAACCTATCGACCAACCAAATAACCAACCAACCAACCAACTAACTAGACAGCCACCCAACCAACCCTGCCAGGCAGCCAACAAACCAAACCCTACCACCCGCTCACCCACCAAGCCAGAAACAGTCGGCCAGCCAACCTATCGACCAACCAATTAACCAACCAACAAACTCTGCCAGGCAGCCAACAAACCAAACCCAACCACACGCTCACCCACCAAGCCAGAAACAGCCGGCCAGCCAACCTATCGACAAACCAATTGACCAACCAACCAAAAAACTAACTAGACAGCCAGCCAACCAACCCTACCAGGCAGCCAAGAAACCAAACCCTACCACCCGCTCACACACCAAGCCAGAAACAGCCAGCCACCCAACCTTTCGACCAACCAACCAACTAAATAGAACGCCAGCCAACCAACCCTGCCAAGCAGCCAACAAACCCAACCCTACCACCCGCTCACACACCAAGCCAGAAACAGCCAGCCAGAGAACCTATCGACCAACCAATTAACCAACCAACCAACTAACTAGACAGCCAGCCAACCAACCCTCCCAGGCAGCCAACAAATCAAACCCTACCACCCGCTCAGCCACCAAGCCAGAAACAGCCAGCCAGCCAACCTATCGACCAACCAATTAACCAACCAACCAACCAACTAACTAGAACGCCAGCCAACCAACCCTGCCAGGCAGCCAACAAACCAAACCCTACCACCCGCTCACCCACCAAGCCAGAAACAGCCAGCCAGCCAAACTATAGACCAATCAATTAACCAACCAACCAACCAACTAACTTGACAGCCAGCCAATCAACCCTTCCAGGCAGCCAACAAACCAAACCCAACCATCCGCTCACACAGCAAGCCAGAAACAGCCAGCCCGCCAACCTATCGACCAAACAATTAACCAACCAACCAACCAACTAACTAGACATCCAGCCAACCAACCCTGCCAGGCAGCCAACAAACCAAACCCAACCATCCGCTCACACACCAAGCCAGAAACAGCCAGCCTGACAACCTATCGACCAAACAATTAACCAACCAACCAACCAACTAACTAGACATCCAGCCAACCAACCCTGCCAGGCAGCCAACAAACCAAACCCTACCACCCGCTCACCCACCAAGCCAGAAAGAGCCAGCCAGCCAACCTATCGATCAACCAATTAACCAACCAACCAACAAACTAACTAGACAGCCAACCAACCAACCCTGCCAGGCAGCCAACAAACCAAACCCTAGCACCCGCTCACACACCAAGCCAGAAACAGCCAGCCAGCCAACGTTTCGACCAACCAATTAACCAACCAACCAACCAACTAACTAGAACGCCAGCCAACCAACCCTGCCAAGCAGCCAACAAACCCAACCCTACCACCCGCTCACACACCAAGCCAGAAACAGCCATCCAACCAACCTATCGACCAACCAATTAACCAACCAACCAACTAACTAGACAGCCAGCCAACCAACCCTGCCAGGCATCCAACAAATCAAACCCTACCACCCGCTCACCCACCAAGCCAGAAACAGCCAGCCAGCCAACCTATCGACCAACCAATTAACCAACCAACCAACAAAATAACTTGACAGCCAGCCAACCAACCCTTCCAGACAGCCAACAAACCAAACCCAACCATCCGCTCACACACGAAGCCAGAAACAGCCAGCCTGCCAACCTATCGACCAACCAATTAACCAACCAACCAACCAACTTACTAGACAGCCAGCCAACCAACCCTGCCAGGCAGCCAACAAACGAAACCCTACAACCCGCTCACCCACCAAGCCAGAAACAGCCAGCCAGCCAACCTATCGACCAACCAAATAACCAACCAACCAAAAAACTAACTAAACAGCCAGCCAACCAACCCTACCAGGCAGTCAACAAACCAAACCCTAGCACCCGCTCACACACCAAGCCAGAAACAGCCAGCCAGCCAACGTTTCGACCAACCAATTAACCAACCAACCAACCAACTAACTAGAACGCAAGCCAACCAACCCTGCCAAGCAGTCAACAAACCCTACCCTACCACCCGCTCACACACCAAGCCAGAAACAGCCAGCCAGCCAACCTATCGACCAACCAATTAACCAACCAACCAACTAACTAGACAGCCAGCCAACCAACCCTGCCAGGCAGCCAACAAATCAAACCCTACCACCCGCTCACCCACCAAGCCAGAAACAGCCAGCCAGCCAACCTATCGACCAACCAATTAACCAACCAACCAACCAAATAACTAGACAGCCAGCAAACCAACCCTTCCAGGCAGCCAACAAACCAAACCCAACCATCCGCTCACACATCAAGCCAGAAACAGCCAGCCCGCCAACCTATCGACCAAACAATTAACCAACCAACCAACCAACTAACTAGACATCCAGCCAACCAACCCTGCCAGGCAGCCAACAAACCAAACCCTACCACACGCTCACCCACCAAGCCAGAAACAGCCAGCCAGCCAACCTATCGACAAACCAATTAACCAACCAACCAAAAAACTAACTAGACAGCCAGCCAACCAACCCTACCAGGCAGTCAACAAACCAAACCCTAGCACCCGCTCACACACCAAGCCAGAAACAGCCAGCCAACCAACGTTTCGACCAACCAATTAACCAACCAACCAACCAACTAACTAGAACGCCAGCCAACCAACCCTGCCAAGCAGCCAACAAACCCAACCCTACCACCCGCTCACACACCAAGCCAGAAACAGCCAGCCAGCCAACCTATCGACCAACCAATTAACCAACCAACCAACTAACTAGACAGCCAGCCAACCAACCCTGCCAGGCAGCCAACAAATCAAACCCTACCACCCGCTCACCCACCAAGCCAGAAACAGCCAGCCAGCCAACCTATCGACAAACCAATTAACCAACCAACCAAAAAACTAACTAGACAGCCAGCCAACCAACCCTACCAGGCAGCCAACAAACCAAACCCTACCACCCGCTCACACACCAAGCCAGAAACAGCCAGCCAGCCAATCTTTCGACCAACCAATTAACCAACCAACCAACCAACTAAATAGAACGCCAGCCAACCAACCCTGCCAAGCAGCCAACAAACCCAACCCTACCACCCGCTCACACACCAAGCCAGAAACAGCCAGCCAGCCAACCTATCGACCAACCAATTAACCAACCAACCAACTAACTAGACAGCCAGCCAACCAACCCTGCCAGGCAGCCAACAAATCAAATCCTACCACCCGCTCACCTACCAAGCCAGAAACAGCCAGCCAGCCAACCTATCGACCAACCAATTAACCAACCAACCAACCAACTAACTAGAACGCCAGTCAACCAACCCTGCCAGGCAGCCAACAAACCAAACCCTACCACCCGCTCACCCACCAAGCCAAAAACAGCCAGCCAGCCAAACTATAGACCAACCAATTAACCAACCAACCAACCAACCAACTAACTTGACAGCCAGCCAATCAACCCTTCCAGGCAGCCAACAAACCAAACCCAACCATCCGCTCACACACCAAGCCAGAAACAGCCAGCCCGCCAACCTATCGAACAAACAATTAACCAACCAACTAACTAGAACGCCAGCCAACCAACCCTGCCAGGCAGCCAACAAACCAAACCCTACCACCCGCTCACCCGCCAAGCCAGAAACAGCCAGCCAGCCAAACTATAGACCAACCAATTAACCAACCAACCAACCAACTAACTAGAACTCCAGCCAACCAACCCTGCCAGGCAGCCAACAAACCAAACCCTACCACCCGCTCACCCACCAAGCCAGAAACAGCCAGCCAGCCAACCTATCGACCAACCAATTAACCAACCAACCAACTAACTAGACAGCCAGCCAACCAACCCTGCCAGGCAGCCAACAAACCAAACCCTACCACCGGCTCACCCACCAAGCCAGAAACAGCCAGCCAGCAAACCTATCGACCAACCAATTAACCAATCAAACTACTAAATAACTAGAACGCCAGCCAACCAACCCTGCCAGGCAGCCAACAAACCAAACCCTACCACCCGCTCACCCACCGAGCCAGAAACAGGCAGCCAGCCAGCCTATCGACCAACCAAATAACCAACCAACCAACCAACTAACTAGACAGCCAACCAACCAAACCTGCCAGGCAGCCAACAAACCAAACCGTACCACACGCTCACCCACCAAGCCAGAAACAGCCAGCCAGCCAACCTATCGACAAACCAATTAACCAACCAACCAACCAACTAACTAGACAGCCAGCCAACCAACCTTACCAGGCAGCCAACAAACCAAACCCTAGCACCCGCTCACACACCAAGCCAGAAACACCCAGCCAGCCAAAGTTTCGACCAACCAATTAACCAACCAACCAACCAACTAACTAGAACGCCAGCCAACCAACCCTGCCAAGCAGCCAACAAACCCAACCCTACCACCCGCTCACACACCAAGCCAGAAACAGCCAGCCAGCCAACCTTATCGACCAACCAATTAACCAACCAACCAACCAACTAACTAGACAGCCAGCCATCCAACCCTGCCAGGCAGCCAACAAATCAAACCCTACAACCCGCTCACCCACCAAGCCAGAAACAGCCAGCCAGCCAACCTATCGAATTACCAATTAACCAACCAACCAACCAACTAACTAGAACGCCAGCCAACCAACCCTGCCAGGCAGCCAACAAACCAAACCCTACCACCCGCTCACCCACCAAGCCAGAAACAGCCAGCCAGCCAACCTATCGACCAACCAATTAACCAACCAACAAACCAACTAACTTGACAGCCAGCCAACCAACCCTTCCAGACAGCCAACAAACCAAACCCAACCATCCGATCACACACCAAGCCAGAAACAGCCAGCATGCCAACCTATCGACCAACCAATTCACCAACCAACCAACCAACTAACTAGACAGCCAGCCAACCAACCCTGCCAGGCAGCCAACAAACCAAACCCTACAACCCGCTCACCCACCAAGAAAGAAACAGCCAGCCAGCCAACCTATCGACCAACCAAATAACCAACCAACCAACCAACTAACTAGACAGCCACCCAACCAACCCTGCCAGGCAGCCAACAAACCAAACCCTACCACCCACTCACCCACCAAGCCAGAAACAGCCGGCCAGCCAACCTATCGACAAACCAATTGACCAACCAACCAAAAAACTAACTAGACAGCCAGCCAACCAACCCTACCAGGCAGCCAAGAAACCAAACCCTACCACCCGCTCACACACCAAGCCAGAAACAGCCAGCCACCCAACCTTTCGACCAACCAACCAACTAAATAGAACGCCAGCCAACCAACCCTGCCAAGCAGCCAACAAACCCAACCCTACCACCCGCTCACACACCAAGCCAGAAACAGCCAGCCAGAGAACCTATCGACCAACCAATTAACCAACCAACCAACTAACTAGACATCCAGCCAACCAACCCTGCCAGGCAGCCAACAAACCAAACCCTACCACCCGCTCACCCACCAAGCCAGAAACAGCCAGCCAGCCAACCTATCGATTCACCAATTAGCCAACCAACCAACAAACTAACTAGACAGCCAACCAACCAACCCTGCCAGGCAGCCAACAAACCAAACCCTACCACACGCTCACCCACCAAGCCAGCAACAGCCAACCTATCGACAAACCAATTAACCAACCAACCAAAAAACTAACTAGACAGCCAGCCAACCAACCCTACCAGGCAGTCAACAAACCAAACCCTAGCACCCGCTCACACACCAAGCCAGAAACAGCCAGCCAGCCAACGTTTCGACCAACCAATTAACCAACCAACCAACCAACTAACTAGAACGCCAGCCAACCAACCCTGCCAAGCAGCCAACAAACCCAACCCTACCACCCGCTCACACACCAAGCCAGAAACAGCCATCCAGCCAACCTATCGACCAACCAATTAACCAACCAACCAACTAAGTAGACAGATAGCCAACCAACCCTGCCAGGCAGCCAACAAATTACACCCTACCACCCGCTCACCCACCAAGCCAGAAACAGCCAGCCAGCCAACCTATCGACCAACCAATTAACCAACCAACCAACCAAATAACTTGACAGCCAGCCAACCAACCCTTCCAGACAGCCAACAAACCAAACCCAACCATCCGCTCACACACGAAGCCAGAAACAGCCAGCCTGCCAACCTATCGACCAACCAATTAACCAACCAACCAACCAACTTACTAGACAGCCAGCCAACCAACCCTGCCAGGCAGCCAACAAACGAAACCCTACAACCCGCTCACCCACCAAGCCAGAAACAGCCAGCCAGCCAACATATCGACCAACCAAATAACCAACCAACCAAAAAACTAACTAAACAGCCAGCCAACCAACCCTACCAGGCAGTCAACAAACCAAACCCTAGCACCCGCTCACACACCAAGCCAGAAACAGCCAGCCAGCCAACGTTTCGACCAACCAATTAACCAACCAACCAACCAACTAACTAGAACGCCAGCCAACCAACCCTGCCAAGCAGTCAACAAACCCAACCCTACCACCCGCTCACACACCAAGCCAGAAACAGCCAGCCAGCCAACCTATCGACCAACCAATTAACCATCCAACCAACTAACTAGACAGCCAGCCAACCAACCCTGCCAGGCAGCCAACAAATCAAACCCTACCACCCGCTCACCCACCAAGCCAGAAACAGCCAGCCAGCCAACCTATCGACCAACCAATTAACCAACCAACCAACCAAATAACTAGACAGCCAGCCAACCAACCCTTCCAGGCAGCCAACAAACCAAACCCAACCATCCGCTCACACAGCAAGCCAGAAACAGCCAGCCCGCCAACCTATCGACCAAACAATTAACCAACCAACCAACCAACTAACTAGACATCCAGCCAACCAACCCTGCCAGGCAGCCAACAAACCAAACCCTACCACACGCTCACCCACCAAGCCAGAAACAGCCAGCCAGCCAACCTATCGACAAACCAATTAACCAACCAACCAAAAAACTAACTAGACAGCCAGCCAACCAACCCTACCAGGCAGTCAACAAACCAAACCCTAGCACCCGCTCACACACCAAGCCAGAAACAGCCAGCCAACCAACGTTTCGACCAACCAATTAACCAACCAACCAACCAACTAACTAGAACGCCAGCCAACCAACCCTGCCAAGCAGCCAACAAACCCAACACTACCACCCGCTCACACACCAAGCCAGAAACAGCCAGCCAGCCAACCTATCGACCAACCAATTAACCAACCAACCAACTAACTAGACAGCCAGCCAACCAACCCTGCCAGGCGGCCAACAAATCAAACCCTACCACCCGCTCACCCACCAAGCCAGAAACAGCCAGCCAGCCAACCTATCGACAAACCAATTAACCAACCAACCAAAAAACTAACTAGACAGCCAGCCAACCAACCCTACCAGGCAGCCAACAAACCAAATCCTACCACCCGCTCACACACCAAGCCAGAAACAGCCAGCCACCCAACCTTTCGACCAACCAATTAACCAACCAACCAACCAACTAAATAGAACGCCAGCCAACCAACCCTGCCAAGCAGCCAACAAACCCAACCCTACCATCCGCTCACACACCAAGCCAGAAACAGCCAGCCTGCCAACCTATCGACCAAACAATTAACCAACCAACCAACCAACTAACTAGACATCCAGCCAACCAACCCTGCCAGGCAGCCAACAAACCAAACCCTACCACCCGCTCACCCACCAAGCCAGAAACAGCCAGCCAGCCAACCTATCGATCAACCAATTAACCAACCAACCAACAAACTAACTAGACAGCCAACCAACCAACCCTGCCAGGCAGCCAACAAACCAAACCCTACCACACGCTCACCTACCAAGCCAGAAACAGCCAGCCAGCCAACCTATCGACAAACCAATTAACCAACCAACCAAAAAACTAACTAGACAGCCAGCCAACCAACCCTACCAGGCATTCAACAAACCAAACCCTAGCACCCGCTCACACACCAAGCCAGAAACAGCCAGCCAGCCAACGTTTCGACCAACCAATTAACCAACCAACCAACCAACTAATTAGAACGCCAGCCAACCAACCCTGCCAAGCAGCCAACAAACCCAACCCTACCACCCGCTCACACACCAAGCCAGAAACAGCCAGCCAGCCAACCTATCGACCAACCAATTAACCAACCAACCAACTAACTAGACAGCCAGCCAAAAACCCTGCCAGGCAGCCAACAAATCAAACCCTACCACCCGCTCACCCACCAAGCCAGAAACAGCCAGCCAGCCAACCTATCGACCAACCAATTAACCAACCAACCAACCAAATAACTTGACAGCTAGCCAACCAACCCTTCCAGACAGCCAACAAACCAAACCCAACCATCCGCTCACACACGAAGCCAGAAACAGCCAGCCTGCCAACCTATCGACCAACCAATTAACCAACCAACCAACCAACTTACTAGACAGCCAGCCAACCAACCCTGCCAGGCAGCCAACAAACGAAACCCTACAACCCGCTCACCCACCAAGGCAGAAACAGCCAGCCAGCCAACCTATCGACCAACCAAATAACCAACCAACCAACCAACTAACTAGACAGCCAGCCAACCAACCCTACCAGGCAGCCAACAAACCAAACCCTACCACCCGCTCACACACCAAGCCAGAAACAGCCAGCCAGCCAACCTTTCGACCAACCAATTAACAAACCAACCAACCAACTAAATAGAACGCCAGCCAACCAACCCTGCCAAGCAGCCAACAAACCCAACCCTACCACCCGCTCACACACCAAGCCAGAAACAGCCAGCCAGCCAACCTATCGACCAACCAATTAACCAACCAACCAACCAACTAACTAGACAGCCAGCCAACCAACCCTGCCAGGCAGCCAACAAACCAAACCCTACAACCCGCTCACCCACCAAGCCAGAAACAGCCATCCAGCCAACCTATCGACAAACCAATTAACCAACCAACCAAAAAACTAACTAGACAGCCAGCCAACCTACCCTACCAGGCAGCCAACAAACCAAACCCTAGCACCCGCTCACACACCAAGCCAGAAACAGCCAGCCAGCCAACGTTTCGACCAACCAATTAACCAACCAACCAACCAACTAACTAGAACGCCAGCCAACCAACCCTGCCAAGCAGCCAACAAACCCAACCCTACCACCCGCTCACACACCAAGCCAGAAACAGCCAGCCAGCCAACCTATCGACCAACCAATTAACCAACCAACCAACTAACTAGACAGCCAGCCAAAAACCCTGCCAGGCAGCCAACAAATCAAACCCTACCACCCGCTCACCCACCAAGCCAGAAACAGCCAGCCAGCCAACCTATCGACCAAAAAATTAACCAACCAACCAACCAAATAACTTGACAGCCAGCCAACCAACCCTTCCAGACAGCCAACAAACCAAACCCAACCATCCGCTCACACACGAAGCCAGAAACAGCCAGCCTGCCAACCTATCGACCAACCAATTAACCAACCAACCAACCAACTTACTAGACAGCCAGCCAACCAACCCTGCCAGGCAGCCAACAAACGAAACCCTACAACCCGCTCACCCACCAAGCCAGAAACAGCCAGCCAGCCAACCTATCGACCAACCAAATAACCAACCAACCAACCAACCAACTAACTAGACAGCCAGCCAACCAACCCTACCAGGCAGCCAACAAACCAAACCCTACCACCCGCTCACACACCAAGCCAGAAACAGCCAGCCAGCCAACCTTTCGACCAACCAATTAACAAACCAACCAACCAACTAAATAGAACGCCAGCCAACCAACCCTGCCAAGCAGCCAACAAACCCAACCCTACCACCCGCTCACACACCAAGCCAGAAACAGCCAGCCAGCCAACCTATCGACCAACCAATTAAACAACCAACCAACCAACTAACTAGACAGCCAGCCAACCAACCCTGCCAGGCAGCCAACAAACCAAACCCTACAACCCGCTCACCCACCAAGCCAGAAACAGCCAGCCAGCCAACCTATCGACAAACCAATTAACCAACCAACCAAAAAACTAACTAGACAGCCAGCCAACCTACCCTACCAGGCAGCCAACAAACCAAACCCTACCACCCGCTCACACACCAAGCCAGAAACAGCCAGCCAGCTAACCTATCGACCAACCAATTAACCAACCAACCAACTAACTAGACAGCCAGCCAACCAACCCGGCCAGGCAGCCAACAAATCAAATCCTACCACCCGCTCACCTACCAAGCCAGAAACAGCCAGCCAGCCAACCTATCGACCAACCAATTAACCAACCAACTAACTAGAACGCCAGTCAACCAACCCTGCCAGGCAGCCAACAAACCAAACCCTACCACCCGCTCACCCACCAAGCCAAAAACAGCCAGCCAGCCAAACTATAGACCAACCAATTAACCAACCAACCAACCAACTAACTTGACAGCCAGCCAATCAACCCTTCCAGGCAGCCAACAAACCAAACCCAACCATCCGCTCACACACCAAGCCAGAAACAGCCAGCCCGCCAACCTATCGAACAAACAATTAACCAACCAACTAACTAGAACGCCAGCCAACCAACCCTGCCAGGCAGCCAACAAACCAAACCCTACCACCCGCTCACCCGCCAAGCCAGAAACAGCCAGCCAGCCAAACTAAAGACCAACCAATTAACCAACCAACCAACCAACTAACTAGAACTCCAGCCAACCAACCCTGCCAGGCAGCCAACAAACCAAACCCTACCACCCGCTCACCCACGAAGCCAGAAACAGCCAGCCAGCCAACCTATCGACCAACCAATTAACCAACCAACCAACCAACTAACTTGACAGCCAGCCAACCAACCCTTCCAGACAGCCAACAAACCAAACCCAACCATCCGCTCACACACCAAGCCAGAAACATCCAGCCTGCCAACCTATCGACCAACCAATTAACCAACCAACCAACCAACTTACTAGACAGCCAGCCAACCAATCCTGCCAGGCAGCCAACAAACCAAACCCTACAACCCGCTCTCAAACCAAGCCAGAAACAGCGGCCAGCCAACCTATCGACCAACCAATTAACCAACCAACCAAAAAACTAACTAGACAGCCAGCCAACCAACCCTACCAGGCAGTCAACAAACCAAACCCTAGCACCCGCTCACACACCAAGCCAGAAACAGCCAGCCAACCAACGTTTCGACCAACCAATTAACCAACCAACCAACCAACCAACTAACTAGAACGCCAGCCAACCAACCCTGCCAAGCAGCCAACAAACCCAACCCTACCACCCGCTCACACACCAAGCCAGAAACAGCCAGCCAGCCAACCTATCGACCAACCAATTAACCAACCAACCAACTAACTAGACAGCCAGCCAACCAACCCTCCCAGGCAGCCAACAAACCAAACCCTACCACCCGCTCACACACCAAGCCAGAAACAGCCAGCCAGCCAACCTTTCGACCAACCAATTAACCAACCAACCAACCAACTAAATAGAACGCCAGCCAACCAACCCTGCCAAGCAGCCAACAAACCAAACCCTACCACCCGCTCACCCACCAAACCAGAAACAGCCAGCCAGCCAAACTAGAGACCAACCAATTAACCAACCAACCAACCAACTAACTTGACCGCCAGCCAACCAACCCTGCCAGGCAGCCAACAAACCAAACCCAACCATCCGCTCACACACCAAGCCAGAAACAGCCAGCCTGCCAACCTATCGACCAAACAATTAACCAACCAACCAACCAACTAACTAGACATCCAGCCAACCAACCCTGCCAGGCAGCCAACAAACCAAACCCTACCACCCGCTCACCCACCAAGCCAGAAACAGCCAGCCAGCCAACCTATCGATCAACCAATTAACCAACCAACCAACAAACTAACTAGACAGCCAACCAACCAACCCTGCCAGGCAGCCAACAAACCAAACCCTACCACACGCTCACCTACCAAGCCAGAAACAGCCAGCCAGCCAACCTATCGACAAACCAATTAACCAACCAACCATAAAACTAACTAGACAGCCAGCCAACCAACCCTACCAGGCAGTCAACAAACCAAACCCTAGCACCCGCTCACACACCAAGCCAGAAACAGCCAGCCAGCCAACGTTTCGACCAACCAATTAACCAACCAACCAACCAACTAACTAGAACGCCAGCCAACCAACCCTGCCAAGCAGCCAACAAACCCAACCCTACCACCCGCTCACACACCAAGCCAGAAACAGCCAGCCAGCCAACCTATCGACCAACCAATTAACCAACCAACCAACTAACTAGACAGCCAGCCAAAAACCCTGCCAGGCAGCCAACAAATCAAACCCTACCACCCGCTCACCCACCAAGCCAGAAACAGCCAGCCAGCCAACCTATCGACCAACCAATTAACCAACCAACCAACCAAATAACTTGACAGCCAGCCAACCAACCCTTCCAGACAGCCAACAAACCAAACCCAACCATCCGCTCACACACGAAGCCAGAAACAGCCAGCCTGCCAACCTATCGACCAAACAATTAACCAACCAACCAACCAACTAACTAGACATCCAGCCAACCAACCCTGCCAGGCAGCCAACAAACCAAACCCTACCACCCGCTCACCCACCAAGCCAGAAACAGCCAGCCAGCCAACCTATCGATCAACCAATTAACCAACCAACCAACAAACTAACTAGACAGCCAACCAACCAACCCTGCCAGGCAGCCAACAAACCAAACCCTACAACCCGCTCACCCACCAAGCCAGAAACAGCCAGCCAGCCAACCTATCGACCAACCAAATAACCAACCAACCAACCAACTAACTAGACAGCCAGCCAACCAACCCTACCAGGCAGCCAACAAACCAAACGCTACCACCCGCTCACACACCAAGCCAGAAACAGCCAGCCAGCCAACCTTTCGACCAACCAATTAACAAACCAACCAACCAACTAAATAGAACGCCAGCCAACCAACCCTGCCAAGCAGCCAACAAACCCAACCCTACCACCCGCTCACACACCAAGCCAGAAACAGCCAGCCAGCCAACCTATCGACCAACCAATTAACCAACCAACCAACCAACTAACTAGACAGCCAGCCAACCAACCCTGCCAGGCAGCCAACAAACCAAACCCTACAACCCGCTCACCCACCAAGCCAGAAACAGCCAGCCAGCCAACCTATCGACAAACCAATTAACCAACCAACCAAAAAACTAACTAGACAGCCAGCCAACCAACCCTACCAGGCAGCCAACAAACCAAACCCTACCACCCGCTCACACACCAAGCCAGAAACAGCCAGCCAGCCAACCTTTCGACCAACCAATTAACCAACCAACCAACCAACTAAATAGAACGCCAGCCAACCAACCCTGCCAAGCAGCCAACAAACCCAACCCTACCACCCGCTCACACACCAAGCCAGAAACAGCCAGCCAGCTAACCTATCGACCAACCAATTAACCAACCAACCAACTAACTAGACAGCCAGCCAACCAACCCTGCCAGGCAGCCAACAAATCAAATCCTACCACCCGCTCACCTACCAAGCCAGAAACAGCCAGCCAGCCAACCTATCGACCAACCAATTAACCAACCAACCAACCAACTAACTAGAACGCCAGTCAACCAACCCTGCCAGGCAGCCAACAAACCAAACCCTACCACCCGCTCACCCACCAAGCCAAAAACAGCCAGCCAGCCAAACTATAGACCAACCAATTAACCAACCAACCAACCAACTAACTTGACAGCCAGCCAATCAACCCTTCCAGGCAGCCAACAAACCAAACCCAACCATCCGCTCACACACCAAGCCAGAAACAGCCAGCCCGCCAACCTATCGAACAAACAATTAACCAACCAACTAACTAGAACGCCAGCCAACCAACCCTGCCAGGCAGCCAACAAACCAAACCCTACCACCCGCTCACCCGCCAAGCCAGAAACAGCCAGCCAGCCAAACTATAGACCAACCAATTAACCAACCAACCAACCAACCAACTAACTAGAACTCCAGCCAACCAACCCTGCCAGGCAGCCAACAAACCAAACCCTACCACCCGCTCACCCACCAAGCCAGAAACAGCCAGCCAGCCAACCTATCGACCAACCAATTAACCAACCAACCAACCAACTAACTTGACAGCCAGCCAACCAACCCTTCCAGACAGCCAACAAACCAAACCCAACCATCCGCTCACACACCAAGCCAGAAACAGCCAGCCTGCCAACCTATCGACCAACCAATTAACCAACCAACCAACCAACTTACTAGACAGCCAGTCAACCAATCCTGCCAGGCATCCAACAAACCAAACCCTACAACCCGCTCTCAAACCAAGCCAGAAACAGCCAGCCAGCCAACCTATCGACCAACCAAATAACCAACCAACCAACCAACTAACTAGACAGCCACCCAACCAACCCTGCCAGGCAGCCAACAAACCAAACCCTACCACCCGCTCACCCACCAAGCCAGAAACAGCGGCCAGCCAACCTATCGACCAACCAATTAACCAACCAACAAACCCTGCCAGGCAGCCAACAAACCAAACCCTACCACACGCTCACCCACCAAGCCAGAAACAGCCGGCCAGCCAACCTATCGACAAACCAATTAACCAACCAACCAAAAAACTAACTAGACAGCCAGCCAACCAACCCTACCAGGCAGCCAACAAAGCAAACCCTACCACCCGCTCACACACCAAGCCAGAAACAGCCAGCCAGCCAACCTTTCGACCAACCAATTAACCAACCAACCAACCAACTAAATAGAACGCCAGCCAACCAACCCTGCCAAGCAGCCAACAAACCCAACCCAACCACCCGCTCACACACCAAGCCAGAAACAGCCAGCCAGCCAAACTATAGACCAATCAATTAACCAACCAAGCAACCAACTAACTTGACAGCCAGCCAATCAACCCTTCCAGGCAGCCAACAAACCAAACCCAACCATCCGCTCACACACCAAGCCAGAAACAGCCAGCCCGCCAACCTATCGAGCAAACAATTAACCAACCAACCAACCAACTAGACATCCAGCCAACTAACCCTGCCAGGCAGCCAACAAACCAAACCCAACCATCCGCTCACACACCAAGCCAGAAACAGCCAGCCTGCCAACCTATCGACCAAACAATTAACCAACCAACCAACCAACTAACTAGACATCCAGCCAACCAACCATGCCAGGCAGCCAACAAACCAAACCCTACCACCCGCTCACCCACCAAGCCAGAAGCAGCCAGCCAGCCAACCTATCGATCAACCAATTAACCAACCAACCAACAAACTAACTAGACAGCCAACCAACCAACCCTGCCAGGCAGCCAACAAACCAAACCCCACCACACGCTCACCCACCAAGCCAGAAGCAGCCAGCCAGCCAACCTATCGACAAACCAATTAACCAACCAACCAAAAAACTAACTAGACAGCCAGCCAACCAACCCTACCAGGCAGTCAACAAACCAAACCCTAGCACCCGCTCACACACCAAGCCAGAAAGAGCCAGCCAGCCAACGTTTCGACCAACCAATTAACCAACCAACCAACCAACTAACTAGAACGCCAGCCAACCAACCCTGCCAAGCAGCCAACAAACCCAACCCTACCACCCGCTCACACACCAAGCCAGAAACAGCCAGCCAGCCAACCTATCGACCAACCAATTAACCAACCAACCAACTAACTGGACAGACAGCCAATCAACCCTGCCAGGCAGCCAACAAATCAAACCCTACCACCCGCTCACCCACCAAGCCAGAAACAGCCAGCCAGCCAACCTATCGACCAACCAATTAACCAACCAACCAACCAACTAACTAGACAGCCAGCCAACCAACCCTGCCAGGCAGGCAACAAACCAAACCCTACCACTCGCTCACCCACCAAGCCAGAAACAGCCAGCCAGCCAACCTATCGACCAACCAATTAACCAACCAAACAACCAACCAACTAACTAGACAGCCAGCCAACAAAACCTGCCAGGCAGCCAACAAACCAAACCCTACAACCCGCTCACACACCAAACCAGAAACAGCCAGCCAGCCAACCTATCGACCAACCAATTAACCAACCAACCATCTAACTAGACAGCCAGCCAACCAACCCTGCCAGGCAGCCAACAAATCAAACCCTACCTCCCGCTCACCCACCAAGCCAGAAACAACCAGCCAGCCAACCTATCGACCAACCAATAAACCAACCAACCAACCAACTAACTAGAACGCCAGTCAACCACACCTGCCAGGCAGCCAACAAACCAAACCCTACCACCCGCTCTCCCACCAAGCCAGAAACAGCCAGCCTGCCAACCTATCGACCAACCAATTAACCAACCAACCAACCAACTAACTAGACAGCCAGCCAATCAACCCTGCCAGGCAGCCAACAAATCAAACCCTACCACCCGCTCACCCACCAAGCCAGAAACAACCAGCCAGCCAACCTATCGACCAACCAATAAACCAACCAACCAACCAACTAACTAGAACGCCAGTCAACCACACCTGCCAGGCAGCCAACAAACCAAACCCAACCATCCGCTCACACACCAAGCCAGAAACAGCCAGCCTTCCAACCTATCGACCAACCAATTAACCAACCAACCAACCCACTAACTAGACAGCCAGCCAACCAACCCTGCCAGGCAGCCAACAAACCAAACACTACCACCCGCTCACCCACCTAGCCAGCCAACCTATCAACCAACCAACTAAATAGACAGCCAGCCAACCAACCATGCCAGGCAGCCAACAAATCAAATCCTACCGTCGGCTCATCCACCATGCCAGCCAGCCAGCCAGCCAACCAACCTATCCACCAACTAATTAACCAACCAACAAACCAACTAAATAGACAGCCAGCCAACCAACCCTGCTAGGCAGCCAAGAAGCCAAACCCTACCACTCGCTCACCCACTAAGCCAGCCAGCAAGCCAGCCAAACTATCAACCAATCAATTAACCAACCAACCAACCAACTAACTAGACAGCCAGACAACCAAACCTGCCAGGCAGCCAACAAAACAAACCCTACCATCCGCTCACCCACCAAGCCAGCCAGCCAGCCAACCTATCCCCAAACAATTAACCAACTAACTAACTAGACGGCCAGCCAACCAACCCTGCCAGGCAGCCAACAAACCAAACCCTACCACCCGCTCACCCACCAAGCCAGCCAGCCAGCCAACCAATTAACCAACCAACTAACTAGACAGCCAACCAACCAACCCTGCCAGGCAGCAAACAAACCAAACCCTACTACCCGCTCACCCTACAAGCCAGCCAGCCAGCCAACCTATACACCAACCAATTAACCAACTAAATAGACAGCCATCCAACCAACCCTGCCAGGCAGCCAACAAACCAAACCCTACCACCCGCTCATTCACCAAGCCAGCCAGCCAGCCAACCTCTCAACCAACCAATTAACCAACCAACCAACCAACTATCTAGAAATCCAGGCAACCAACCCAGCCAGGCAGCCAACAAACCAAACCCTACCACCCGCTCACACACCAAGCCAGCCAGCCAGCCAGACAACCTATCAACCAAACAATTAACCAACCAACCAACCAACTAAATAGACAGCCAGCCAACCAACCCTGCTAGGCAGCCAAAAAGCCAAACCCTACCACTCGCTCACCCACCAAGCCAGCCAGCCAAACTATCAACCAACCAACCAATCAACTAACTAGACAGCCAGCCAACCAACGCTGCCAGGCAGCCATAAAACCAAACTCTACCACCCGCTCACCCACCAAACCAGTCTGCCAGCCAGACAACCTATCAACCAACCAATTAACCAACCAAACAACCAACCAACTAACTAGACAGCCAGCCAATCAATCCTGCCAGGCAGCCAACAAATCAAACCCTACCACCCGCTCACCCACCAAGCCAGAAACAGCCAGCCAGCCAACCTATCGACCAACCAACCAACCAACTAACTAGAACGCCAGCCAACCAACCACCCTGCCAGGCAGCCAACAAACCAAACCCTACCACCCGCTCACCCACAAAGCCAGAAACAGTCAGCCAGCCAAACTATCGACCAACCAATTAACCAACCAACCAACCAACTAATTTGACAGCCAGCCAACAAACAAAACCCAACCATCCGCTCACACACCAAGCCAGAAACAGCCAGCCTGCCAACCTATCGGCCAAACAATTAACCAACCAACCAACCAACTAACTAGACAGCCAGCCAACCAACCCTGCCAGGCAGCCAACAAACCAAACCCTACAACCCGCTCACACACCAAGCCAGAAGCAGCCAGCCAGCCAACCTATCGACCAACCAATTAACCAACCAACCAATTAACTAGACAGCCAGCCAACCAACCCTGCCAGGCAGCCAACAAATCAAACCCTACCACCCGCTCACCGACCAAGCCAGAAACAGCCAGATAGCCAACCTATCGACCAACCAATTAACCAACCAACCAACCAACTAACTAGAACGCCAGCCAACCAAACCTGCCAGGCAGCCAACAAACCAAACCCTACCACCCGCTCTCCCACCAAGCCAGAAACAGCCAGCCAGACAACCTATCGACCAACCAATTAACCAACCAACCAACCAACTAACTTGACAGCCAGCCAACCAACCCTTCCAGGCAGATAACAAACCAAACCTAACCATCCGCTCACACGCCAAGCCAGAAACAGCCAGCCTGCCAACCTATCGACCAACCAATTAACCAACCAACTAATCAAATCACTAGAACGCGAGCCAACCAACCCTGCCAGGCAGCCAACAAACCAAACACTACCACCCGAGCCAACCTATCAACCAACCAACTAAATAGACAGCCAGCCAACCAACCATGATAGGCAGCGAACAAATCAAATTCTAACCTCGGCTCATCCACCAAGCCAGCCAGCCAGCCAACTTATACACCAACCAATTAAACAACTAAATAGACAGCCAGCCAACCAACCCTGCCAGGTAGCCAACAAACAAAACCCTACCACCCGCTCACCCACCAAGCCAGCCAGCCAGCCAACCAACCTATCAACTAACTAAATAGACAGCCAGCCAACCAACCCTGCTAGGCAGCCAACAAGCCAAACCCTACCACTCGCTCACCCATCAAGCCAACCAGCCAGCCAACTTATCAACCAACCACTTAACCAGCCAACTAACAAGATAGCCAGCCAACAACCCTGCCAGGCAGCCAACAAACCAAACCCTACCACCCACTCACCCACCAAGCCAGCGAGCCAACCTATCAACCAAACAACTAACCAACCAGCCAACCAACCCTGCCAGGCAGCCAACAAAACAAAACCTACCATCCGCTCACCCACCAAGCCAGCCAGCCAGCCAGCCAACCAACCTATCAACCAACTAATTAACCAACCAACCAACCAACAAAATAGACAGCCAGTCAACCAACCGTGCTAGGCAGCCAACAAGCCAAACCCTACCACTCGCTCACCCACCAAGCCAGCCAGCAAGCCAGCCAAACTATCAACCAATCAATTAACCAACCAAACAACCAACTAACTAGACAGCCAGACAACCAAACCTGACAGGCATCCAACAAACCAAACCCTACCACCCGCTCATTCACCAAGCCAGCCAGCCAGCCAACCTCTCAACCAAACAATTAACCAACCAACCAACCAACTACCTAGAAAGCCAGCCAACCAACCCAGCCAGGCAGCCAACAAACCAAACCCTACCACCCGCTCACACACCAAGCCAGCCAGCCAGCCAGACAACCTATCAACCAACCAATTAACCAACCAACCAACCAACTAAATAGGCAGCCAGCCAACCAACCCTGCTAGGCAGCCAACAAGCCAAACCCTACCACTCTCTCACCCACCAAGCCAGCCAGCCAAACTATCAACCAACCAACCAACCAACTAACTAGACAGCCAGCCAACCGACGCTGCCAGGCAGCCAACAAACCAAACTCTACCACCCGCTCACCCACCAAACCAGTCTGCCAGCCAGACAACCTATCAACCAACCAATTAACCAACCAACCAACTAACTAGACAGCCAGCCAACCAACCCCGCCAGGCAGCCAACAAACAAAACCCTACCACCCGCTCACCCACCAAGCCAACCAGCCAGCCAGCCAACCTATCAACCACCCAATTAAATATCCAACCAACCAACTAACTAGACAGCCAGCCAACCAACCCTGCCAGGCAGTCAGCAAACCAAACACTACCACCCGCTCACCCACCTAGCCAGCCAACCTATCAACCAACCAACTAAATAGACACCCAGCCAACCAACCCTGCCAGGCAGTCAACAAAACAAACCCTACCATCCGCTCACCCACCAAGCCAGCCAGCCAGCCAGGAACTCTATCAACCAACCAACAAACCAACTAACTAAATGGACAGCCAGCCAACCAACCCTGCCAGGCAGCCAAAAAACCAAACCCTACCACCCACTCACCCACCAAGCCAGCCAGCCAGTCAGCCAGCCTATCAACCAACCAATTAACCAACCACCTAACTAGACAGCCAGCCAACCAACCCTGCCAGGCAGCCAACAAACCAAACCCAACTACCCACTCACCCACCAAGCCAGCCAGCCAGCCAACTTATACACCAACCAATTAAACAACTAAATAGACAGCCAGCCAACCAACCCTTCCAGGCAGCTAACAAACCAAACCCTACCACCCGCTCACCCACCAAGCCAGCCAGCCAACCTATCAACCAACCAATTAACCAACCAACCAGCCAACTAACTAGACAGCCAGCCAACCAACCCTGCCAGGCAGCCAACAAACCAAACCCTACCACCCGCTCACCCTCCAAGCCAGCCAGCCAAACTATCAACCAACCAACCAACTAACTAGACAGCCAGCCAACCAACGCTGCCAGGCAGCCAACAAACCAAAATCTACCACCCGCTCACCCACCAAACCAGTCAGCCAGCCAGACAACCTATCAACCAACCAATTAACCAACCAACCAACCAACTAACTAGACAGCCAGTCAACCAAACCTGCCAGGCAGCCAACAAACCAAAATCTACCACCCGCTCACCCACCAAACCAGTCAGCCACCCAGACAACCTATCAACCAACCAATTAACCAACCAACCAACCAACTAACTAGACAGCCAGTCAACCAAACCTGCCAGGCAGCCAACAAACTAAACCCTACCACCCGCTCATCCACCAAGCCAGCCAGACAGCCAGCTAACCTATCAACCAACCAATTAACTAACCAACCAACCAACTAACTAGACAGCCAGCCAACCAAACCCGCCAGGCAGCCAACAAACCAAACCCTACCACCCGCTCACCCACCAAGCCAACCAGCCAGCCAGCCAACCCATCAACCACCCAATTAACCAACCAACCAAACAACTAACTAGACCGCCAGCCAACCAACCCTGCCAGGCAGCCAACAAACCAAACCCTACCACCCGCTCACCCACCAAGCCAGCCAGACCGCCAGACAACCTATCAACCAACCAATTAACCAACCAACCAACCAACTAACTAGACAGCCAGCCAGCCATCCCTGTTTACAAAATTCTGCTTACAACTACGGAAACACGCGGGGATATTCTGAAACCAAAACTTTTCACAAATCATTTTCAAATACCATCTGTCTGTTACCAGAGCAAAACTAAAACAATATAAATAAAATAAAATGTATTTACAAGGCTAAACTATGAAACACTAGGGCACGCAAAACATGCAATGAGTGCGGTCGACGAGCACGACTGGTAGCGATCGGTTAGTTAATCACGTGACAGCTAATGATCACGTGCTCCAATCAATTAATCAGCTCCTTAGAATGGTAACCGGTGCGAACCGGTTGATCACGGAACGCCGCGGTTAGTAACTGGTTACTTACCGGTAGATCGGTGAGGTTCGTCGAACGCAACCATTGATTGTTGAAACCAACCTAACCAAAAAAAAGGCATTATAAGCTCGAAGCGTAATTATAAACTCAATTTAAGCATTCAAGAGTTTTTTTCCAGCTGTAATTTTAATATATTTGTCTGGTGAGGTTGTGGTGATGATTTATGCAGTTAAGGAACTGAAGTGACACCGTGTTTGTTTAGCCTGCGAAGTTTCATTCGAAGCTCAAAGCTCGAGTTGAATGTTGCAATTGCCATTTCGCCTTAATTTAACCCAAGATGTCGATTCCTGGTGTGCCTACGTGTACGTATTTTTTTTTTTCATTTAGGTATCTTTTAATTAAAATTGTCGTCTCTCCAGGTAATATTTCGTTTCATGTTAGCATTTAATATTCTTTTTTAAATGATTTTTAAATTACTAGTAGTATTGCTTTTGAGTAAATTTCCTCAATGGCCGAGTGGTCTAAGCGATTGCTTCTCCCTCTTGAGGCGGTGGGTCAATATACCCTCGCTCCGGATGTACCTTTCCTTCTTTCTGATCTAAATTCTTTCATGTGTTCTTTAAATGTATTCTTTACTGTAATTAAAATATAGGGTCAGCCGGGGCAATTATGGATCAAAATACCATAACATATTAATATTTTCTGAAGTATAAAAGATAAAATGATTTAATTTGGCATGGGGTAAGCTTAGAAATTATTATCACAATTTAGAAATTATTCAAATAATCCCTTTACCTAAATTTACATTACTATTTATTTTATTTAAATTAAATGAGTGACCAGGAATTACCCCGGATTGGGGCAATTATGGGTCACACATGGGGCAAATATGGGTCACCCCCCTTTCTTTAAGTAATCCATGTCAAAAGTAACTTACTATTCTAAATTTAATTTCTTAGCCCACTAAGAGACTTTTGATTGACGATAAGTTTTATGTTTAAGAAATAACACATTATAATTGAAATAATTTGTTGTTACTCTTACTAGTCGACTACAATTGGCTATTGCTCTTTGCTCTAAGCCCACAATTCGATAAAGAAATTTATTTAATAGTTACATGCTACCTTCATCATTCATGTTTCTATCAACTGCAAGGATTTTTCTTTTCAATTTCAATTCACTAGACTGAAAAGAATGCACTTATTTCAAATTACTTCTAGAAATGTCTCGCTTGAACAAACTAAAATTTCGGACACCTTGTTCCAAAAAATTCAGTACTGCTTTTTCTTTGTCCAAAATTTAAGTTACTTCCCCATTGTCGAATATGTTGTTTATCATCATACACAACCAAGTATATCTGATTTTCAAGTACATAATGAATTCGGTTATAGCAGCATCTTAAAACATTTTTAAAGCAGGTTTTTTTTTGCGATTGTGTTCTTGCAAATTCTTCCCTCTTTTTGTCGTTGTCATAAACAATTTAAAATAAGCTCATTTTGCATTTAAACGATTTCTATATCAGCTTGTTAAGATACTTTTTTTTTTTTTTTTTTGCAAGCAGGATTTTTCTCATTGACTACATTTGTGAATTCGATTTCTCTTGAAGTTATAAGATAGACAAGTTGCGAGTTTTATTCATGATAACTTTCGAATTTGTCTCCTTATTTGGTACTAAAGTGATTTTCATTAATTTGTTGCTTATTTTGCTTCTTGATGTGTGCCATAATTGCATGCTGACATAAATTATCTTCAAAACTGAAATTGATTTGCTAGCCAAAAGGGCATGATACTTAAGCAGCAATGAAGATGATAAAATATCTAATGTTGCACTTGGAGCATTACAATTTCTTTTTAAGAGAGTTTGGCATAGAAGAGGATAAGTTGAAGTGAATACTTATATTATTCACGCAGAAATAAATAAGAAAAACATCAAAAATATCGGAAAATATACTGACCCAGAATTATCCCGGTGACCCAGAATTACCCCGCTGAACTGGGGTATAAATCAGCATACTTTTATGCAAACTTTTTTTTAAAAAGAAGAAAAAATTATGTAGGTATGAAAAGCTTAGACCATTTAATATTAAAAAACAGCAGCAACAAATTATTCCTTCAACAGTTTTTCACCAACACGAATCTTGAAAAAAAATCATGATTTTCCGAAGCAATCTTTTTTGAAGATGTTTTTATAGAAATGTGAAAAACTATTTTTTCTCTCTTATTTACTTCACTGTTGCATTGTTTTTGACCTTGGTATACGACGATGGAATGTATAAAAATGACTTAGTGTAATTTAGTTTTTTTGCAAAAATATATTTTAACAGTAAAAAGTTGGTGACCATTATTTACCCCGGAAAGAGGAAAGAGAGTGACCCATAATTCCCCCGTCTGACCCTATCATGCGTAACAAAGGCAAGACACTAAGATTGCAGTTCTCATCAAAATAAACCCGTGCAATAAGCAACAAAAGAAACAAAATCTACTAATTCGATTTTCATCTCTTACATTTCGCATTTGTTTTTGCCCTGATTCAAGGGACTGAGTTTCGTGACGTGTACTTTCTTCACGGACTTTTTTAGTTTTGGGAGAAAGATTTGACTGACGTTTCCGAATTCGCATCATCATGAGTCATACTGGCCGTTTATATAGCTGTGCTGTGGTTGACTTAAGTTCGCAAATTTTTGCGGAAGGTCAAGCACATGTAGCTTTAAACCGAGTTAGGTCCCTAGAGGGACTAATTATCAGTAGTTAAGGCCACCGCAAGTTACTTAATAAACCTCACGATATAAATAAAGTCTCCCAATGAAATGACAAGTTTGCGAAGTATACCGTCTTATCATAGTAACTAAGTCAACTAAAAAGTTAACTAAAGAAGTTGAAAGTTAGCTAAAAGGTGTAAAATAAAAAAAATTATTTAATAAAAACAAAAATCCCGACTGCGTAGAAACTAATAAGAAAAATGTATAAGCCCAGTAGTTTAGAATGTATTAAGTACTACTGAATAACTACTCAGTTGAAATTGTTTTATAACGGTACACAGATAAGAAAATTCATAAATTCTACTGGGCTTATACATTTTCCTCTTTAGTTTTTTTGGTTTCCACGCAGTTGGGTTTTTTGTTTTTATTTAATAATTTTTTATTGGCTTTGATAAAAATGTTATGTTTGCCATGTGCATGGATTTTTATTTTCTTTCGGTGACAAAAATTTTGGAACAAAAAGGAGGTAAAAAATCATCTAACCAATAAAATATTAGTTTTTATTGCTTGATTAAAATTAAAACTGGCCCGTCATTTTGATTTTCCCCCGGGTATGGCTAGCGAAGCATGGATACTGAATGCAAATTTTATCTAAAAACAACAAAATCCGCACAAACTTGTATAGTTAAGCATTAATTTTCCAAAGCCGAGGAAGGGAGAAATTGACCCCACTGACCCCCATAAAGGACGTGCCTGAAACAAAAATTTATGTTGAATGCCGAAAATACATGACATAATACAAACCCTTTAGTTTACTTATTTCATTATTTATTTAGTTTAATTATTTTATTATACATTTTATGTTCCGTATTTAAGAATAAATTAATTTTTATTCTGCATTTTCAGTATTTTTCCTTGTTTTTCCTAATTCAAACATCTGCCCCTGTTTGTGTAAGAATGAGTGTCAGCTGTTGATTATTTTTTGCTAAAACTCATGTAATATTTGCTTTGCCAACTGATAAATCGATATTCTGGAAGGAATGTCTTCGTTTTTGACAAAAGAAATCTTTAACAAAAATGGTTTTATTGCACCAAAATATGAGTTTTACTATTATAGTTTTGTTTTTTCTTTTTGCGATCACTATATTGCATTTTATTCTCTCACACTTAAAATTTGTATTACTGTATTGTTGAAAAGTGCTTCTTTGGATTTTATTTTCATATTTTTGTAATTAATATCTTTGTTTTCACCAGTTTATTTTTCATACTGATGATTGTCAACTTGTTTCTTTCGTTTTGTTTCTGCGACTCAGTCTTTCATTAAATCCCTTCAATACTTAAAAAAAAAAACTGTTGGTTTATTTTTGGGACAGTTTTAAATCAAAAATACTCTTAGTTTATTTTACATTAAAAATAAAATGTACACGAAATTTGTTTCCTCTTGACGTGTGTGTAGTCTTATCTCTTCCTATTTTTTCCTACTTTTTTAAGTGATTTTTTTCCTGCTTTTTTAATTTTTAAAAGCGCCTACTGATACATCCCAACTCAACAAATTTTCTGTTCAACATGAATAATATCACTGTCATTGAGCGACCCTCGGTTAGTCCGAACTTAAATCTATCGCAAAACGTGTGGCAACATGGGGATCCAAGGTTATACGAAACTGGAAGCCAATATTTTTCGACACGGGAATAACTTGGTACTTACGATGGGAAAACCATGTGTCTGAAGTAACTAGTGGTAATGGAAGCACAATTTCATATTTACATTTGTAACTGTTTCTCAACCTTGAATATTATTCGTAAATTAAGAAGTATAATTATAGACACCCCGTTTTCAAGTTTTCTTAATAAATTCAATACATGGTGTTAAAATAAATTACCCTAACTTGTGTTTTACGTAATAGTGATAAAAATCCTTCCCTTCGTATTTATTTTATCTTTATGCCCCTATTCTATGGTGAAATAAGTTTAAAGCTGTTAAACGCTAGCCAAGAAGGCAAAAATAGAAGCACTTGGGACAAGGGAGCAACATTTGAGAGAAATTGAAAATTTGCTCCTGGTTACTTCGAAAATTTTTGACTGCCTATGTAGAATTGGTAGGAAGATATCCTGTATTGCGTTGGCCCAATTAGAAAAAGACAACAGTAACATTCGCCATGCATGCAGCTGATTGTGACAGACTCAACTAAATGCTGTAAGTAGGCAAGAGATTTCCTTGCTGTACAGTACATTATCGCTACGACAGGGTTGCCACGCACCTGGAAAATATGGAAAACCTGGAATTGTCAGGGAAAATGAAACTCCTAAAATGGTCAGGAAAAGTTACAAATTATTGAAATTTCTAGAAATGTCAGGGAATCTCTCAATTTTTGGGTGAAACTGTTGCGTAAAAATGTGGAAGTGTGGTAAATGTCGCATTCCAGATAAGCGAATTTTATTGATGGTTCAGAGAAAGAAAATTCAAGCTCATTTTTGAGTGCTAAATGTAATAAGTAAAATATTTTTTAAAATTATATACGTAAATTATGAAGCTCTGATTTATATCATTACATTTTATTTTGCTTCTTTTGGAAAAAATAAAGCCTTGCATTACTAGTATTTTTCGCAAAGTACGTGTGGTCGTACTAGCATTTTAGTAGACTACTTTTCTACTTTTTTTCTTTCTTTTTCATAAAATGAATGATCATAAAAATTTAAAGCCTTAAAATTTTAGCTTTTATTGGTTAAAACTTGTTTTTTTGGAAACATGCCAACATTTGTTGAAAGTGACTTTGCCGAAAATTGCTTAGTGTGTTTAAGTTTTCAGTCCATATGCATCCTTCAAGTTTTTCCATCATTTCAATGGATGGAAGTTATTTTAATTAACTCTGGATTAGAATGACTTTATATATTTATTTTTAAAAACTTTAACTATTACTAGCTGCGTCGCCCGGCTTTGCACGGTCCACCTCGAAAATAAAAGTTATGTCAAGAGACGCGAATTCAACATTCAGGCTTTAACCAAAAAAAAGTCAGTGAAATTTTGCGGCAGATAGCGGAAAACCCGCAAAAAGTAAACATTTTAAATCCCCTGATCACAGGAAAAGCCTCAAAACAAAAACAAGAATTTTACCTGTTCATATTCGAGGAAAACAAATGGCAACAGATCTTTCATCTCAATGATTTTCTTCACGCTATACATTTTAATAAAAGCAATGTTGCGGAAAGTTGAGATGAAGCACTGAATAATAATTTGCACGGAGGAAAGCCTTCGAAAAATTGGGATTTGATTTTGAAATCTAAGAGTCATAATTAATAAATTTTAATTGATATCTCCGCTAATTATCGGAGGATTACGTTAAATAGCCTAACGTGAAGACGGGAAGATTACGAATCCATCGATACCTGGTTCGATGGTCAGTTCACTGCTGTTCGGGAGAAGAAGCTTGGACATACATACATACGCTCAGTTTTTAATTATATAAGAGATTGAGTTTGGAGCTCTTGGCTTCCTTAAGAGGTTTTTCACCTCCAGCTCAGTCATTCCTATGCTGGACTGATGAGTGTTTATAAGCACAAAACTGCAGTCCTCGGTGGGAATTGACTGAGCTGGCAGTGTATTTCATGCATTATTCAGTTAATTAGCAATTACATATTTTTTTTTGTAAAATTACTGAATTGTAAAAAATGATCATTTAATTTTTTTTAGTTCTTTATTTGCTTTTAAAGCTAAGGATTTGTAAAAAATCTTTTGGAAACAAAAATAAGTCCATTTTAGAAAAATAGTGGGCTCTCCTCTGATATGCCCCCCTCTTGGCGAGATTTTAATTTTTCGCTCGATACGAAAATCGCCAATAAGGCGATAACTTGGCAACCCTTTTCAATGATTAGATGGGCTTGGACTTTTATATTAAGTATGGTCGTTATTGACGTGATTTCTTTAGCACATTTAAAGCTATCAGTGATAATCAAAAGGCTGTCAGTTCTGGTGAAGTTGATACTAGTTATCTCATTGGAGCGTTTAATTTTAGCCATTAATTCAGCCTTGATAAGCTTTGGTTTGTTACGAGGAATTTTTTCTGCGTCGATACCCGATAAAAATATGGGGAACGAGGTGACGCCATTTACAAATGCTGTTTTTACTATGTCCGCATTTGGTAATAAAAAATGGGATAATTTCCCTAAGAGCGGAACATATGTGCACTGCCTCACGTGAGGAAGTAAAAGAAAAGTAAAAAAGGTAAGTGAACATATTTTGAATTATTGTGTTTTTAGTGTGTTTCTGGTAGTTTGTATTTTGGTCTGGTTGGCATTTTTGTAGCACAAAAATGGTGTTAATTTCACATAAAATCTGTGACTTTATTGTATACTGAACGGAGGAGATCTGTGACTTATATCCGACTGTGATGTATATTAAAAGTCGGAGGGATAACGGACCGAGCGGCAGCGAGGTCCTGGCGAGCCCGAGGTCTCATAGTACTTTCGTAATGAGACCGAGGCAGGGCCGGCGAGCCGAGGTCTCATTACGAAAGTACTATGAGACCGAGGGCTCGTATCCCGGAGAAACAACGGAAAAAAATTAATGCATTAATTTCATTAAATAATTAATGACATAATTTGAATTTTTCCTGTTGGCGCTAAAAAAGCATCGCTAAGAACGATGTATGACATATGACGTCATACATAGTTTTCTTGGCGACGCTTTTTTGGCGCCAACAGGAAAAAGTCGCCAAGAGGGGGTATATCAGATTTGTTCCAAATAGTGTAATAATTTTCTATATTCTTTTATATTAAAAATATGAATTTTAAGTTGGATCATAATTGCAGAGGATATTTATAGCATATATTGTTATTTTTGAAGCAGAATGAACTATGATTTTTAGAGATCCTTGCTTGCCAAAAAGAGATGTTATGTTCCATGTTTATGTTACAGTGGAGAAGAGTGGCAATGTCAATGTTTTGGAAACATCCATCGTGGTTTTTGGTTTTTGTTAAAACATTGATGTTTTAATTTTAAACATCTTTTTTTAAACATCAATGTTTTTAAAATTTGTCACACCACTTGTTGAGTGTGTAGTATCAACAAGGGCATGTTGGTCAAAAATTTGAAAGAAAAGTCTTGTAGCATTATGGACTGACGGATTGCTGTTATTCATGCTGTAATGAGGGAGGGAGACTTAAATCAAATGAGATTTCTTATAATATGCTCAGTTATGTTAGAATGCTCCCTAGTAAATATCATTATGCAATAGGAAAAAGTTGCAAAGTAAGAAAAAGAGTTTAAAAAAAAAAAGTGCTAAGAAAAAGTTTTGAGTAATAAAAATTGCATTGAAAGGGAAACAAACTTTTGCAGAACATAATTACAGCGATTTAATAATGAAAGTATTAATTGGAAATATCTGGTCTTTCAAAGCATTTGTAGTTAAATTTCAAGTTTTTCTGAACTTAACCCAGATATTGATAACAATTATTGAAACTGTTTTCTTTTAAAGCATTTTTTGGATAATAAATTGGTTTAATTACAATAAAAATTATATTGTATTGATATTAAATAACGTAAGTTGACATACATTATCCTGGGATTTTGCCTAAAATCAACTGGGAAACCTGGAAATGTCAGGGCATTTCTTTCTTGAACTTCTGTGGCAACCCTGTATGAGTACTTTAGTCTCAGAATCTCATATGGGAAAGCAAGTCTGGACTACGGCAATAGCTATCCCTTATTTTATCACCATCTGGGCGACGTTAAAAGGGGACTTATGGACTCGGGCAAAATTGCGGGTGTCAAGGTGGGCGGGCTAGAAGGGAATTGATTTTTTGTTTCCTTTTTTTAATATTTAAGATACTTCTACTTTTTTCTACTAATGTTTTTCGAGTTCATATCCGAGGAAAAAAAATTTCATTTATGATAAACGCCAAAGCAAACAGATTCCCAGAATACAAAAATTTCCCCGACGGGAGGGGGGGGGGCAAGACGTTTCCGACAGGGGGTAATTGCCTCCCCTGCCCCTCCCTTGGACCCACGTCTGAAAATGGAGGGGGGCCCGTAGAAGTCATTTGTGACGGGCCTCAAAAATTTATGTACACCCACCTGGCCTGACATTCACTGGTTGCTGCAGATTCAACTAAATGCTGTCAGTTGGTAATAGATTTCATTAGTCTAATGTAGTTTATCGCTATACGAGTATTTTCATCTCAGAATCGCATCGGGAAAGCAAGGGTACTATCTACGATAAACTGAATCTGAAACAGGACAAAATTTCGACTTAGAAGGGTGGGTTAATGAACATAGGTGGATTCAGGCCTGAGTTTCAGGGGAGGCAGGGGGAGGGAGGTAAGATTTTTTTCTTTTTATTTATTTATTTTTTTTAAAGAGCAACATTAGTTGTAATCAGGGCCAGACTTAGACTTATCGGGATCCCAGGGTTGCCAACCTTGGAGAAATTATTTGAGGAGCATCTGTGCTGATATTGAGGAGTGATTTAAAATTTTGCGGAGCAATTCAGAATTTTGTACACAAATCAATAAAATTAACTAAAACCACTTATCTGATTTTTTTAGAGCTTTAATAATTATTTTAAGCAATAGTATGAAAATAATTATTTCTAAATTAATAAAACAGCTTCATACACAATTTCAATCTTGATTTTCCCATATTTGCTTGTTTGGTATGATGAAATAGCAAAATTTAAGCTGAAAACTACGGCAGGGGTAAAAGAACTTCTTTGCGGATCCGCGGAGTTTCGCCATTTTTACGCAGCAACTCCGCAAAATGCAGAGCAGTTGGTAACCCTGGGTCCCTATGGCATTTCAGGTATGAGGTTCCTTTGTAGTCTTAAAGTCACGATAGTGTTAATTTACAATTGAGGACTTAAAATTCATTTTTGGGCGCGGAGAATCGGTTGTTCCGATTGGTGCAACAACGGGTCACAAATGCAAGACTAGACATCTGCTTTGTAGTAAATAATGTGGGAAAGATATTAGCCTTTTGATAGGACACTGTTATTTATTGGTCTTATCAAAAATGAGTGAGTCTGGACTTACATGGTTCTTGGTTTTTGCATTAAGGCTCAAGAAGGAAATTGTGTATTACAGATTTAAAATGGTCCGGGACACATTTTGAAAGAAAAATAAGGTATTAAAAAATTAAGAATTTTGAAACTTTTTGCATTGATTCACCATCAGTTTGATTCGCTAAATCGTAACATAAATATTAAAAAATATATTTAAATTTAGTTGTTGTTTTCTAAAAAAATGGGGTTGCTTTAAATTGCTAAAACTCAAAATATTCTTGGTCAATTTGCAATTTTTTTTTCAAAAAACTGTGCACAAATATCTAAGTTTTAATTTTTATTCGAAGATTTAAAAAATATTGATTCAATAAAAATAGAAAATATTTGAAAAAAAAATTCAAATATACTTTTTTAAAAAAATCATACTTTTTGAAGTATTTTTTTTTTCCAAATTCACTTCATAAAAATCAAAGTTAACTGTTTGAAAAAGATATGCTAAAAATTTCATTACTCTATCTTTATCAGTTCTTGACGTATAAGAGTTTGAATGCGAAAAATTGGGAAAAATTGCATCATGGAGAGAAACACATTTGAAGTTTTAAAGTTAAATATATTATTAGTTAAAAGAATGCAACAAAAATATAATTATCTTTCGTTCTAATTAAGATAGAAACAAGATTCAAATGTCCTTTTAAGCAGAAAAAGACGGAAAAGTTTTTATAATGATTTTTAAAAAAAATGCAAAATTTGACACATTTTGTTTTCCGGACCCCCTTAAATATCGAAAAATTGCCAAAGTCTTCAAACCTTATGCATTCCCTTAAAGTCACTAAAGATAGCTTAGAATTTCACTATAGCCAAAAATTGATTTCACTTTCAGAAAAAAATGCCCAGAGAGAACTAGTGTTTCCTCCAGACCAAAAAAGGGCAGTGGATTTTCAGATAAAAGGTATAAAAGGGCAGAGAAGTTTTGTTGAATAAAAAAGGTGCTTCTTTCCTTTCAAGGCACGTAAAAAATGTGTCAGTGTTAGCTATATTTTATGCTTTTACAATTTTCTATTTCAGAACTTTAAAATTTGATTTAGGAACTTAAAGAAAAATAGGAACTAGTAGTAGTTTAATGTCTTTGCTCGACTAATTTACAGAAGTGGGCCAAAATATTATTTTGACGACTGGGCTAAAGTCAGCCAGTCCGCCCCTGTCCCTAGCTATATCAATAACTTATATTTTTTTCTCTTGGTCTCTCTTCCTGCTAGCTATATCAGACTCCGACTCATTCCAAAACTTTGATGATTCGGCCAACACAACTGGACCTTCCCCTACTGACCCTGCTCCTCTGGCTGCCCAATTGAAAGAAATTATGAAAGGCATGACTGAAATGCAAAAAAAAATCGACAAACTGGAAAACAACGCTCAAGAGGAGAAAAACAAAAGAAAGGGATTGGAAAAGGAAATTTCAGAACTAAAGGAGCAGTTGGAGAGGAAAGATAAAGGTACAAAAAACTTTTTATTCCTCGATAAAGTTATTCTTAGCTCAGTTTGTTAAAAAGTTTTCTGCTATGTTTTCGCTAATTACAGATTCTGACGCAGACAGAGAAAAAAGTAACGCCACTAAGTGGATGCGAAAGGAAAAAATGAGAACTAAATGAAATAATAAAACTTCAACTCGGCTGACAAATGCAAGCTTTTTGCAAAAAGGGGGTGATCATTTCTTGTGCCAGAAGTTATATTTTTACACAAATGTCAGTTTACCTTTCCATCCCTTTTATTCGTTTTGAATATTGTAGAAAAAAAACGTTAATGGGAGCATTGCATGAGTTACTTGCCCCCGGCGAGTGTTTTTTTCAGTCTAAGTGGGCGTATTTTACCTTAATCGTTTATTACACACTAGCTTTTACCCGCAGCTTCACTCACATTAATATAGATTATTTAAATTAATTCCGGTTAATCGTCAACACGGGCAGATGTCAAATCGTTACCAAAAAATGATTTGTCCCCAGTTTCACCGACATTTCAAATCCCCCCCCCCTTTAATACATAAAAAAGGGTGATTAAAACTGAAAAACGGGCAGGGGGGGGGGGCAAATGAAACATTGGCGAAACCGAGGAGACACCCAAAAAATTACGTAAATCAGGAAAACATTTGAGTAGTAAGGAAGTTTGTACAGGTAATTCTTAAATTCCAATTCAAGTGAGGTTGAATAGTTAAGGCGTGAAAGAATTACAAAGTCACTTTTGCCTTTATAATGTAAGTAAAGATTATTTGTTTTCTTTGAACATAGTCTTAAACCTTCTCTGTATGGCTATTGAAGTACAAACTGTTTAACAAAATGTAGCGCTCTGAATCCTCCTTTAATTGCTTTAGTTATTTTGGGAAATTTCAATTATTGTTGGTTCTTTCTGCGATTTGAAATATTACCATATTTCACCAAAATATCCCCAAAATAGTTTTGGGATACCTTGGATAAGTCCCCCCTCCTTACTTTTAAAATTGTGTGTTTCTCATTTTCATTGAAGAAATATTGTCGCCAAATATTGAGATACTATAAAGCGATGCTACACATTTTCAGCCGAAATGTTTCCAAAGTAGTAAAATTTAGCACTTGTTTCAAATAGTGCAAAAAGTGTGCTGTTTGTGGATTTGCTTAATTTAGTTGGCGGATTATTTTACATGTTCGTAAAATATTTAAAGATTCTTTTAATGGGGATACTCTGGTTACATGGTGAAAACCGAGAAACAGTATTGCGTTCAGAAAGTTACCGACCTATGGCCAGGGCTAAGGCAAAAATACATGAAATACACCGCAAGTTCAGTCAATTCCAGGCGAGGACTACAGTTTCGTGCTTATTAGCACTCGTCAGCCCGGCATAGGAGTAACTCAAAAACAGCGGTAGTTGAAAAAAATGCCAAATGCTTTAGCTATTGAAGTCTTTCTCCCAAAAAAGGTTGGCGAGATTCCTACTGGTCAATTAGATAATGAGTAGATGTCCAGTCAACACAAATAAATAAATTAAAAGAAAAAAAAAACATTTATAGCATCAAAGTTGCATGAAAATGGAAAATAATCAGCCAAGTCATATTTTTTTTCGCCTATCTTGTGCAAAAATGTTGTTTTGAGATTTGACTATAGAAAAGCCTTGAACAGTCAGACGAAAAGAAAAAAAATAGTCAACAATACAACAATGGTAGCTGTCGCCAGGAAGTGAAGATGATACACTAAATACAGTATTGGGTTGAGGAAAGCCTTCGAACATGCGTATAACTCTTTGCTTATAACTTTTGTTCTACTTAGAAATTTCGAACCAGTGCCATCTTCAGTAGAAAAATCGAAGCTTTCGATGGAGATATAATGTTAATATGTGCAAGAATTTTTTCACCCCATATTAGAGAATTTGTATGAAAATTGTATTATTGCCACCCTATGAGGGTGTTGCCCCCCATAACGAGACGTAACATACCCATTGTCTTATTCTGGTACATAAGCTATGTTGTTTTAAAGTTTCATCGAAATCCATTCAGTAGTTTTTGCGTGATAGAGTAACAAACAAAGATCCATCCATCCACCTATACAAACAAACTTCCGCATATATGATAGTAATACGATAATGAATCCTACATCTTACAAGATCGGCTTCTGTGAAACTCCAATTTACTCCAACATCAAACAAAACTGTTAAGAGTAAGAGAGTTTTTGTGATGTAAAATTGTGTAGAGAGTAATTGTTAAGAGAGAGACCCCCATGCACATGCCTCTGGTATGAATGCACCTTTCATATAGTGAAAGAGTTTTTCAAATAGCTGCGATAGTTCCAAAGATTACCTCAAACATATAAACGGACAAAAATCGGCCCTCTCTCTTATAATAGTATAGATTAATAATATTTTGTACAAAAATTCTTGTTTCTGTATGAACTTCAAGTTAAAGTATATGTGGAAAATTAATTATCGAAAAAAAAATAAAAACTAATTTGGAAACACTTTTTTTTAAAAATGTTGCTTGAACTCGCAATTTTTTTTTTTTTAGAATTTTTTCTTTACAAAGTGCTACGACCTAGAAAAAAGTTCTGCGAATCCCAAATATGTGAAAATCAATCACTGTGGTGAAATTTAACATGACTGCAAGAAAGTTTGAAAACTGTATCCATATTTCAGTTTTAGGGGGATGACCCACTTACCACAACCAACCCTATTCCTTAATTTTAAACTAACTGCATTGCCCAGCTCTGCCCGGTCTACCTTGAAAAAAACCATTGTGTCAAGTGAAGTATCTTTAATAACCAGGATTAAATGAAAGAAAAAAAAAACCATCATGCAAAATTTTCTCGACAAACAATGACGACAGATACTAACATGCTTTTAAAAATTAAAATAAAATGAGAAAGATGGATTTAAAAGGCGTAACCATGGAAGCACAAAATAAAATAAGTTTAAGAATTGAAAATGAGAAAGATGGAAGTAAACAATGGATTCAAAAAGCGTTTTCGTGGAAAAGCAAAATAAAATCGTTAAAAACTTGAATAGAGAACAGATTTTTGAACTTCATTTAATTCGCTCGTAACTTTTTCTAATGGAGATAGAGGGTTAAACTTTCGACCTTAGGTCGAGTGAGATCTAGAATAATAAAAAGCAGATTCCTTCAATGCTGTCAAAAAGAAAACTATGAGACAATTTCTTCACTTTTTATTGAGGGATTTAATGAAGAAAGTAGTGCCTAAATTTCAGCTAAGCCTAAAAAAAATCGAGCTAGAAACGTAAAAAACTCCCGCAGCAATTAAGTTAGAGCTTCAAATAGGGAGCAAATTGGGTAGAACGCGGAAAATTCTTCCCTTTCCAACGATAAGTAATATTACTATTTGCGAGTAATTTTTCACCCCCATATTCGGGAATTTATGTGAAAATTGGGCCTAAATTGGAATAAAAAAAGAACTAATTATATTTTTCTCTAATTTTATCTAAAAGAAGAAATATTCATCGTATTTTTGAACTGGTCTGCAAACCTTCTCAGGACTTAAAGGAGCAAACTGAAAATTTCTGCAAAATCGGCCGGGTAGTTCTCGAGTTTTGCGAGTTCTAACACACAGACGCTTTTTGGAGACTTCATTTTATACTATGTAGAGATTTAAATTACAAAAATTCGAGTAATGATTAACAGTTTGAAAACATAAAACAAATTAAAGTTAACATGCTTCAGGGTTTTTCTGAAAACAATATTACTAAGTGTGAACTATGCTTTGCAATCTTGCCCCACCTCGGAGCTGGTTGCAAGCAATTTCTTGTCAGAGTAATTACCTTTTTGACCTCACCATTTCCAATTGCCGTAAAATATGCCACCTGTGACATATGTGACAAGATAAGTAATCCTCCCAGTTTTTAGATTTCAGTTTTGAAAATTTTTCAATACAAAGCTTTGTAAAACAATTCAATGTGAGAAAAAATGAAAAGTGTGTTCTTAAAAAAATGACCAACTTATATCCCAGTTGCAATAGAATGAAAATTCAAAAACCAGTTTTAAGGCTAAAAAATAACAGTTTGAAAAACTGAAAAAAAAACATGCTTTAGTAGCAAAATGAACTGAAAAGTTAACAATGATCTTTGGATGCCAAGTATATAAAGAAATTGACCAAGCACTTAATTTTACTGTAGTAAAAAAAAAAGCGTTCAGGGCTGCCTATTTACATTTTTGCATGGATAACAAGTGGAAGAAATTTAAGACAACTCATAAGAAGCCCCCACGCTTTTTTTTCTATTACAGTAAAATTAAGTGTTTGGTCAATTACTTTATATACTTGTTATCCGAAGATTATTTTTAACTTTTTAGTTCATTTTGCTACTAAAGCGTGTCTTAAGTTTTTTACAAACTATTATTTGTTTTTATTTCTGAAAAATATAAAGTCCTGTTTTTTTTGTTTGTTTTTTTTAATTTCAGATAAGGTTTAGATACTAAATATTGCTAACACTTGTAACTCTTAAATTAAATCTTTGTGCGTGTGTTCTATTTTTATAATGGAATGCATTTTGGTATTCTATTGCATTATTTGCATCAGACATTTTGAATACTTTCTGGTAAATTCATGTGCAAACATTGCTACAGTTCGCTGCTCTGATTTGTTCATTGAAGTAATTCTAATAAGCCACTGTCTATTTGTAAGACGGGAAAGTTAGACCCCACAAACATACAAGCTAAGCTAATAAAAGCGTGTTAAAAATAGAACTTTCGATGGATATGACTTACTTACAACAGATTTAAATTTCAAGTGCTTTGACTTTTGACCCTAACTATGTCAAAAGATTGGGAAAATGTTCGAAAAAAACTGTTGCTCTAACACTATCTGTCCACTGCATTAAAAATTAGGCACCACAGATGCAAGGCACTGCAAAAAAAAAAGATATAAAAAAGGTGCTTAAAAAATTAAAATGATAATATTACATCAAAAATAATGTTAAAACATGTGCAGGTACTGTATAAACATTCAGATTTAAAAATTTTTTATAAGTTCAACGACAATATAAATTTTCAAAGAGCCTTTGACCATGTCTGTAATTATGTCATTTTTTACACTAAAAGTATATAGCAACAAACTTTCTTTCGCAAACAACAAATTAAGAATTTAATTTTTTCACTCAAGATGCACACTGCAATTGATTCAAGAAAAATGGCATTATTGAACAATTTAAATTCCTTGTGTAACTGTAAAGCAAGTTGAGATATTTTCTTTAAACGCTCGAATGTTTCGAGAGATCGAAATGTTGTCAATTTTTTTCAGTTAGTACACAGCCTTGGGTGGTTTTATCGTGAAAGGAGAGCGTTCAAGACAAAGTTTACCTTTTCACTTCATAGACATTGCAGTATAGCATATTTTCTTGCTGCAAAGTTGTTTTCAAAGTCTTTGAATTTCTTGTCAGAGTTATAGTTTTTTTAAAGTAAAAGTATAGGGCAGAATTTCCGACGAGTTTTGAAGCAAAAATTAAGTTTCGTGTGACAATTTTTCAAGAAGATGTACGAAAAAAAAGTCACGTGACTGGCCGGCTCTTTCGAAAATAGTTTGCGCATTTGAGGTCCGAGTGAGAACAAAGATCTTGTCGACTCATTAATTGCAAGCGACCGGAAGATGAAATGCAATGTGTTCCATTTAATTTAGTTTTAAGGATGCCCAATTTACCATTAATATCTAAATGGTGTTTTCTAGCTTGGAATCAATTATGCAAATTATGAAGTATTGGTGACAAGTGTTTTGAGCTAATCACTCACATGGTTTTACACCTGTGTAATTTTTTTCGGGAAAATTTCAAGCTTCACTTATTATATTAATTCAAACTTATTATATTAATTTCAAGATGTTAAGGAACTATGTAAGACAGATTCCTTGTCGTCTGATAATTTTGTTTTCTCTTGGCAGAAATCGAAGATCTAAAAAGATTTAAAATTGATGGGAAGAAGAACATCAATTCAGTATTTCAAAAAGTTTTCAACAAAGGTAAGTTCTTTTTCCATTAACAAAAACAAAACACTATTCCTAAATAGAACAGTATGCATGAAGCATCACAAATAAGTTAGTGCTCAATTTTGTGAAGCTTTAGTGTACAAACACCATCAATTTTAGAAGTGGTGTTGGGGCAAACCCCTAACCTAGCAGCATTGTGAGGATCATTCAGATCCTAATCACGGCATTACTGAGCTGCCGGGTTAGGTTTGCCGCCGCGCATATTAACAACGTTGGACTTTCTGATATTACAGCAGTAACACTGAATAACAGTCCTATGTAACTAGATTAAAGTCAACTGCATAAATGAGTTGAATGTTCGCATTGAATAAATGTTCAATATAAACATTACGTTGATGCATTTTATTTTGTAACAAAATGCAACTTCTCTATGAATATAGTTTTGGACACTTTCAGACAGTTTGACAGGATGGTAAAAACCAGATTTTTTACCGTAGTGTCCAAAATCTTGCCGACCCTGCATTCTAAGTTCGAAAAAAGAAGGAAGTAAGTTTCTGAAACTTTTATAAACCTTCTGCAACTTTAAAGATTTTTTTTCCCCAAGAAACGAACAAAATCCACTACCATCTAAGCGATGCAACGTTTGGTAATTTTTTTTTAAACATGACGACGGAAAAAGATCCTTAAACCTTGTTTAAGGGTTCGAGTGGCATTTTTTTTCAAATAAAGAGGACAGCTTGCTAAAAGGACGATCTTTCTTTCTGCTGTTGTATCTTCCAATTCCACTTTGACTCGTTTTGCGTCACAAAAGAGTAAAATGTTTTTTAATCTTAAAGTGATACTAATACATCTTACTCAGTGGTGCGCTGAATCAAAATATTTGAATTATGAATACGGATCATACGGAAAATGGTCCATTTCATATCCGGCACTTTTGGGATTTTTTCGAGAAAATTTGATGGTTAATATGAATTAATCATATTCTTTTCTTTATTCTTCATGTAATTTTGTATCATGAGGTATTTTTTTTTTTTTAATATTTTGATTTAGGAAGTTTTTTAAAAATAATTATGTTAGTCAAAAAGGCAAAATCTTGATGTCCCGGCTTCTAAACAGTGACAGTTAAAAAGTGATATAAGTAATTGCTTAGATGCAATAACAAAAAAAAAATCAATTATATTGCAACACCTTTATTGTAACAATTTAAACAAATTTTTTTTTGAGAAAAATATTTTTTCAATGAAAATACAGGGAATTTACAATTGTCCATACAGTTTACAAATTTTGAAATGTCCACTCTGCTACAGTCATTAAAGAATAAAAAAATATTTTTGCAAAAAAATTAGCAATAATTTTGAGATGACCAGATGGTAAAAACTCCATGTTTAGCTAACCCTAGTGGATTCAACAATCAACAAGCAAGGAAAGACTCATTCTTTGTTTCCGATAGTAAATTTGAGTAACAAAATGTCCACTGTGTTACATTAATTTTGCTAATTAAAATATAAAAATAAAATCTAAACTCTTTGTTATTGTATTACTATTTTAACTGCTACTTTATGTTTAGGTTTAGAAAAATTTTTTAAACTAATTATTTGTCCACACTGTTACATGTCCACTCTGTCACACTTGTTGTCTAACAGAGTGGTCAATATTTATGGAAATAGTAAACAAGTACGATATGCTATTGATGTTTTTCAAAAAGCATAGCTTAACAAATTTATAGAAAAATGAATTAAATACAAAATTTTACAAAATGAAACATTGTCTATGTTCTCTGCTTAAACATAGAGATTACTTCAATCATGAATAGTAGTGTCCACTCTGTTACAGGAGTACTTGAACTAATTTGATTGTAATTTTTTTTAAATATTTAATTTAAAGGTTAATTTGCATAGAACTACACAATTACCAACTTGAATAATCCAACTTCAATCTTTTTCCAAGTTTGTTTCATATAATAATCTAACTTTTGCAAATGATTTTTCAAATTTTTGAATTTTTGAGTAAGATAATTAGCAATAAAACTTAAACGTGCCTTTTACAATTACATTTTAAGCATTTGTATGAAAGATATGTTCCATTTGTTTATATTAAACAAAAAAAAAAATCAAAAAGTAATTGAAAATTTTGAATTTGTTGCTGTTTTTAAATGTGTAACAGAGTAGACAAAATCTTTCAGTTCTGACAAAAGAACTGAGAAAATTGGATATTAATACCAAGTTGAGCTAATTAATTTTTATAGTTCAGATAAATTAAACCCTTTTGCCATTATTTGACATTAATTTTTGTTGGATTAGATGAATTTGGAAAAAAAGTTTTGAAAACTGAAATGTACCATGTTCACCGGAATTACTCACAAATTTAATGATTGTATACATTGGCATAAAATCCTGAATTATTATTAATTGTTGGGAACTCCAAATAATATTATCAATTCCTTACGTTTATTTTGATATATTTGGCTACAATTAAATCCCTATTTTCTTTTAGCGTGCAAAGTCACAAATGCTAATTTAAATGATTGTGACGTATTTCCGGGTCTCGGACACGAAACGACGAAGCTCCTTTTTCATTTGATTGGCCGTCGTTCTAACATCGGGAAATACGCATCTCAAATGCATGTCTTGAAATCCATGCAAATGGCTCTGGCTGGCTGGGGTTTCGCCTCGACTTATTAGGAACACAAGTTCCGATAATTAGGCCGATAATTAACCGTTGATGGCTAATTATCGGAACTTGCTTTCCTAATTACTCGAGGCGAAACCAACTGCTTTTAGTTTTAGATTTGAGCTCTTGTTTATTGTTTATAGTTTAGCAAATGGTGCATTTGCCCAATGTTCCTCTATATTGCATGTACTGGAGCTTAAACATTCTCTTTTAGTTCATAGTTAAATCTTTGGTCTTTTGACCATAATTAATGAATCCTCCACGGCTGATGAACTCTGGATTCATACATTCTTTTCCTATTTAATAGCTTTTTGCAATTTTCCTTTTTATCGTCATTATTTTTATATAATTTGTCTAATATTTGAAATTTTGTTTACGTAATTTTATATATATCTTTTTTAATTAACATTAGTAGTTTGAAAAAATATGTGTAGAACCAAAATTTTTCTGCGAATGGCTTGGGCGTTCGTCTATATTATGCACTAGTGGCACTCGCACGGCTTTGCCCGAAATAGAAAACTAAAGTCTTCTGGTTCGTCTGTATATTTACAAGTAATGTAGTTTGAATTTTCGCGCCAATTGGCTCGTGCCCATGTTACGGTTCCACGTTACGATAATTTCGTAATTTGCTCGTCCATCTTATGATATTTTTTTTCTCGGGGAAAATGTTCTTTAAATTGAATTGGAAAAAGAATCACATCGAATTTTCGAAATATCGCTTCGAGGTGCACACCCCCACGCTACAAACTTTGTTCCAAATTTCATGAAAATCAGCCGAACGCTATGCGCGTCACAGAGATCCTGGCAGAGAGACTTTCAGTTTTATTGTTAGTAAAGAAGACTGGAAACTATTTCTAATTGCGAATCCTGCCTCAAATGTCGAGGTTCAACGCCTCGGTGTCGAGAAAAAAACCCACCGATAATCCGTGGCAGCGTATGATTTCATTCATTTTACACTTTTTTAGCAGATAATCTACGGATTATATGCATGAAAATACGGTACCCTGCCAAGAACTAAATCACGTTTGGTCACACTGAGTGGCTTCCTTATTCAAAACAGTCCCAAAAAATGTCGAGTTGGTTGGACGTCTGTCCCCCAAAACTCTTCCAATGTTTTCCTGAGAAACATCTTTCTTTCCCTCTCCCCAACAGATGCAGAGTGGTCACAGGCCAGGGTTTCGCCAGCCAACCTCCTTCAGGTGCCGGGAAGCAGCCGACAGTCAACACCACCCTCCTCACCAACCTCCCGGCGCCAATCCCAGCTCTTCAACGTGGCTGTGGACGACACCAAAGACTCCACGGAGGACGCCGATCCCGCCAGCCCCCCTGTCTCACAAACATCTCCCGTTCAGGTGCACATAATTCCGCCGTCAGCCTCTCCCCCGGCCTCTCCCGTCGCGGCACCTGCCTCTCCCGTCGCGGCACCTGCCTCTCCCGTCGCGGCACCTGCCTCTCCCGTCGCGGCACCTGCCTCTCCCGTCGCGGCACCTGCCTCTCCCGTCGCGGCACCTGCCTCTCCAGTCGCGGCACCTGCCTCTCCAGTCGCGGCACCTGCCTCTCCAGTCGCGGCACCTGCCTCTCCAGTCGCGGCACCTGCCTCTCCAGTCGCGGCACCTGCCTCTCCAGTCGCGGCACCTGCCTCTCCAGTCGCGGCACCTGCCTCTCCAGTCGCGGCACCTGCCTCTCCCGTCGCGGCACCTGCCTCCACCGCACCTCCTCCTGCCTCCACCGCACCTCCTCCTGCCTCCACCGCACCTCCTCCTGCCCCAGCAGCCCTGCAGGCAGCCCCTGGTGGTGCTCAGCTGCCGCAGCCTCGACCAGCCAGGCGGCGTCAGTGGGCGCTTGTTGCTGACCCTGCGCTGATCGTCGTTGGTAAGCGGCAGAGGCGAGCGCCGGAGCGCTACCAGGCCCCTGCAGACTCCCTGCGTAAGCGGGCCAGGAGGAACTAAGCCAGGGAGTCTTCAGAGGTCAGCAGACTCCACCACAAAGCTTCTGCACACATATTGAGGTAATTTTTCCTTTCTGTTCATCAACAGTTTTTGAGTTAAAAAATGTTTGTTATTGATACCAAGGAAGTTGAGGAGGTGAAGTTTTTAATATGTAGGGAAAATGTACATTCGGGACACATATGCGTAGGAACACAGGATGTAATGTCGCAGTATGTAATCGACAAATCAGGAAACTCTTACATTATCACTTATCTTATAATTAATTGCTTAATCAGTTGAACACCTGATTTTATGTAACTGAAATATTACACTTCCTTTAGTTTAACTTTTAATTTAGGATGCGAATTAGTATTTTTTACCTGATAATGAAGTCAACTTATTTTTTTTTCCAGCAATAATAAATTTGTTTTGTTTTACTTTAGTTTTACTTTTAATTTAGAATGCAAATCAACGGATTTTAATTTTTCAAAACTATTGAATTTGTTTGATTTTCTAATAGGTTATCATACACAGGGCGTTTTATTTTATGATGCAAATTAATATTTATCTGCTAATGCAGTCAACATATTTTTTTTCAGCAATAATAAATTTGTTTTGTTTTACTTTAGTTTTACTTTTAATTTACAATGCAAATCAATAGATTTTGATTTTTCAAAAATATTGAATTTTTTTGATTTTCTAATCGGTTATACACAGGGCATGGGAACACAGGGAGAGTGTCAATTTTTTCTTTGCACAGCACAAAAGTACACCACGCAAACATGTTCCACGACGACATTACATCCGTTTTTTTTTCATATTGAACATCTCAGAAGATTTCTTGGTACTAACTTGAGTAGCAGCCATCGGCTGATAGCAGACCGACTGGGCAATCCGAGAGTTCAGGTTCGTTAACTGGAGAAGATGTTGGAACGAGAGGCTGTCATTGGTTGAATCTCGTAGAACAGGGGGCTGGGAAACGTTCTGGAACAGCAACTTCGTTCCTTGGAGTTAAGACGGGGATGACGAGTGGAGCAATCGTACTGTCTAATGGAAGGCATTTGTTCCTTCGGTGCCCAATGGATGCCTATGGTGTAGGGTAAAGATGCCACAGTGTTCCGGCAGTTACCATTGCCCTGAACTGCACAAATAGTCATTCTTACATTAAAACAATATAAACAAGAAGTTCCGTCCAGAACTATTAAGCTGTCAAAATTCTCAAAAAATAGCAAAAATCGCAAATTTTCGTTTGCTTTCCCTCTGTCAAAAAACAATTAATGTAGTTTCAAAATAAATAAAAAACGATAAAATGTCAACTTGAAGAAATAATTTTCATCATCACAAAAAGTAAATAAATAAAATCACCTGCGCATATCTTTATACAGGGTGTCCCGTTTTAACCTGCTAGACCTTTATTTTCGCAACCATTAGTCCTAAATACATGCAACTGTAAAAATGTTCAAAATCAGGTGCAGAGTTCAGATACTGAAAGTTTGAAGCAAAAGTTAAAATGTGTTAAAAAATACAAAATTTAACTTTTTATACAGGCCCTGGGGCTTTTAACTTAAATTTAGAGAAATAATCTAAATTGAAAATTATTACTAGCAGAAAAATCTTGACCTTTGTGCTACCAAAACTCAAGTTGATATCAAAGTTTTTAAGTACCATACAGAAGATGGGATTGGAACTTATCGCCTTTTTGAAAGAAGGACAGTTGTTAAAGTGAGAAAGCAAACTATTTATATGTTTCATTGCTATTCAAAAATGTTTGCAAATGTTGCGCCGTGATATGCAAAAGTACACAACAAAACCTCCAACAATTTCACTCCACACTTGATGCACACATATACATTTAAACCCTGGTTAACTGCCATATTATCCCCCAAGAGGTGTTATTGACGGCAAGTGTAAAGTAGTGTAAGCAAAAAAACGCTGCATTTTATATAATGTCAAACTGTTTGTGTTGGACTTATTTTTCAATGGAGATTGTTACCTAAATATATTAAAGGACCTAGAGTCCCATAAAGTTAATTTTTTATTTTTCAATTTTTTTTTCAAACTTTCAATATCTTAACTCTGCATTTGATTTTGAACATTTTTGCAATCGTAAGTATGCTTCTAGGAATAATGGTTGTGAAAATAGGAGGTCTTCCAGGTTAAATCGGGACACCCTGTATAAAAACATAAAGGACCCCGAATTTCTCTGCCAACACTGAATACATAGTTAAAACTTTAGCGTGAGAATAAAAACAAATATCAAAAATAATTAATTCAACATAAAAACCATTACTGCGGAGTCACAGTCAATCTCATTTTGAGACAAGAGTTTATTCGGGAGGACGAAAGTTTTTAATGCAAAGGCTCGTGTTCGAATCTGTCATTTTCATTTTAAGTCCACAACTCCGCCAGTGTTTGAGGAGTCGCAGTCAGACATATTTTTGGGCAATGGAATCGGTATCGGAGTCGAATTTCCTAGAGTCAGAGTCAATCATTCTTCCTCCGTGTGTAAATTTTTGCCAAAGATACAAAGTCAGTGTCGAAGTCGTGGAGTCGTAGTCCAACTAATTTTCGGGCAGAGGAGTCAGAGTCAGGGGCCCCAAAACTCTCGGAGTCAGAGTCGAAAGTTGTTCATCAAGAGCTCTTTCCAACAAAATTTGTTTGAAGTAAATCCACCAGTAAGTTCAGAATCTATATTGTCTTCCAGTTTTTCTGTAGTGGAAAAAACAGAAGATTTTTAAATAGTAAAAGCTGAAAATTTGAAGATTCTTGTGTCCCGGAGCCCTTAAAAGATACCGATCTGATGATAATTCTTGTTGTCTATAATGTCCAAGAGGAAGCCAAGTGACGGTCTTTTAGCAGTTTGAGCTGGGTAAATCGCAAGGACAGATGGTAATTTACAGCTGGGTAAATCGCAAGGACAGATGGTAATTTACAGCTTGGAAGTTCGCACGTTCCTGACTTTTTCTTTTGGGCTGACTGCACACTCGACGCAGAAGACTGTTTTCCCCTTCTAGTTTATATTCTGCTTGATTGTGCATACGCTTTTGTACGTAACTGATCGATCATTTCTTGCAGGACGCATTTACACTTTTATATTATGTTTTTTTTTTTTTCATTTATAAACTTAAAAATGTTAAACATTGCCTTATATTTTACTAACTGGACCAAATGTAAGGGATGGGGAAAAATAATGTAATGGGGAAAATATTTATTTAATCTTAGGAGGTAAATGAAGACTTTGTTTTAAATCCCAAAATACAATCAGGTGTAACTATACAAGGTGTCTGAGATAGATCTTTACCATTTTTAATTTAATAATACTAATAGGTGCAATACGTTTCAGTTTCTGCATGCAGAACATTTTTTTTTTTTTTGGTATTAATTTCTTCAAGTAGCCAATTGAGCTAAAAAGGAAAACGGCCATTTCATTGTAAAAAGCCAAATGTTTGCTGTGGTTCGCTGAAGGAGAATCACAGATTACTAAGCATATATTTTGACCAAGCATGTTCTCCCAGAGTGACATTAGGGATTTTTTGTGGTCCCTCAAACAGTAATTTCTTTGTAGGTATTATCAATTAATTTTTTGGCCAACTTTTTTTTTTATATAATACCTCCAGGCTTTCTCCTTTACCATCAGCATTTATTTTCATTGCTCAGTTGGCTAGCAACTAACACCCTCTACCTGAGGCAATTAATACCAAATATTTTTCTGAACTTTTTCATCTTTTGCAGAAAAATGTGATTAGTTTCACCTGTTAGTATATTTGTTATTGTACAATTTCATGAAAATTTCGACTTTTACGAAGATAACTGTTTAATTTTATTGGGATTTTATAATTTAAACTAGCACTCCCGTACCCGGCATTGCTCGGGTAATGGAATTAGCATGGGTTAACAGTGCTTGTTGCACCCAGTCTCGAAAATCCCCTATAATAATTACTTATTACCTATAATTTTTTCTAATTTTGGGAGGATTCCGGGCCCCCTGGACTCCTTATATATATATATATATATATATATATATATATATATATATATATATATATATATATATGCCCTTGTCTTTAACCGATCTTTAATGTTATCAAAGATACTTTTAAAGTATTGATTATCTTTGCAAACACAGGCCATCCACATTTTATTGTTATACCTATGTTTAAGCAAGAACTTCTTTGTATACAACATTTTTAGTTGTTTTTTTCTGGTGCTAACATTATTAAGCTGCTTGATGAACTGACTTTGGAGCAAGCTACATAAAATTGGCCGTGTGAGAAAAAGTCTTTCCTTAAATCGATCCCTGCTACTTTTAATGTATGTCCTTGTGACTTATTAACGGGTATTGCAAAGCAAACTTTTACGGGAAACTGCACTTTTATAAATTCAAAAGGATAGTCCTCCTGTGATGATGTTCTTAAAAACTTCGTTTCTAGTTTTGAAAAAATGAAAGCAAAAGTCAGAAACATTATTATTTGACTTGAGAAAAGCCTCGAAGAATCACGTGAGAAACAAAAACAATATCAATATCGACCAAAAATTGAGATGAAGTACTGAATAATGATTTGAATGGAGGAAAGCCTCTGAAAATAAGGGATTTGAATATCCATGACAGGTTTTAATTTCACAGAAATTAAGGGGTTTTAATTAATTTCTCCTGAACTAATTGATATTTCGAAAAATCCTTTCTTAGTGGAAACTTTCATAATCAGGTAGACATGCCTGCCAAATTTCAAGTCTGAGGCTTCAGCGGTATTGGCTGTGCGTTGATATATATATATATATATATATATATATATATATATATATATATATATATATATATATATATATATATATATATATATATATATATATAATCAGGACATTGATTTTTATATATTAAGATTATTACATTTTATTTAGTAAACAAAAGATATTACATATTCATTTCTTTCTGTCAAATATACATAAAAGGAGCATATTTTCATCTTAAGGATATTCTTTTCTGCAAAGTAATTGCTAGAATGTAAAATGCTTCGTTTCATATTTTGTATAGTTGCAAAAACTTTGGTTCGAAATGATGGGAACCTTTTGAAGATGGAAGGTCATCATTGTTGAAGCATCAGATTCAAGTATCCTTGCTTATGTGCAACCGTCCTTGCTGTGAGTTCACACTTTAGCATCCTTAAATCTTTTTCTAAACGTTTTTTTCTCTTTAAATCTTTGAAATTGTCTAAAGTTTTTGAATGAAAAAAATTCTGTAAGTTATAAAATGTGTTGCATATTTTGTATAAATGCAGAAACTGAGGTTCGAAGTGATAGGCAACCTTTTGATGAAGATGGAAGGTCATCATTGTTAAAACATCAGATTCAAGTACCCTTGCTTACCTGCACCCGTCCGTGCTGTGAGTTCTCACTTTAGCATTTTTAAATCTTTTTCAAAACATTTTTCTCTTTAAATCTTTGAAATTACTATTTAAAAGTTTTTCATTGAGAAACTCATTATCACGACACCCTAGGAACTGTCTAAAGAGTGTTGTCATAACCGGAGCTATGTCTCAAAAGAAATAGTTCAAAATATATAGTTAATCAACTTTCGTAATAAAACTGCGTACTTAAAACGTTAAAAAATATAGTCATTCCACGTCAACTGAACTAATTTTTAAAATCGTCCCCGCTCGACCATCTCCAAATTCAACAAAATTGTTTATATGTACTGGCGAACCCGACATAAGTTCTTCTGTTCAAAATTTGAAAACTGAAATTATTAAATATAATAAACTATAAAGTTTTGGGGGGGGGGGGGGAAATATGTAAATAGGAAATGCCCTTAAGATACTTAGTGTCACAACACGTCCATTTATTACAGCTTGATTTATCCAATGCGTGTAGCTCATTTAATGCCCACTGAGCAGTTTTATCAACTATATTACCTCGCATGCGTTTGCAGTGATTGAGCAGTTGCAATGTTGAGAAACATCAAAATGTCCATGCTAAATGCAAAAAAAAAAAAAAAAATTCAAGTTTTCATCTCAGTTTGTTGTGGCAGAACATTTGGTGATTCAAAATAAAAGCTTATGCAGTACTTTTAGTTGACAGACATTGAATTGACAGACATGACTTGCTTCGTGATCCACTGACGCATAAACAAGGTATTTTAAACTGTGTGTCCATGTTAGTTTGCGATTCTGCTTTTTTTTTAAGACACATAATCTTTAAATATTAAGTACACTTACTTTTTTTCGTTCTGATGTAAATTTGCTTTTACTTATGTTTTAATGGATAGTATAATATTACGTTTCAATCAAAAGTTATACTCCTTCTTCGACTCTATTTTTAGAGGGGTGGCAGACCACTGGGTACTAAATTCTTCTGTATTTCCAGTAGTTGGCCATGGCAGATTGACCACTGGTTCTATACTGTTTTGTTGATCTACCCAGTGGTCAACAGTGTACCTAATATGGATTTTCTAATGGTAATCAAATACTAATTAAAATAACGTATTGACACAACGGTAATTTAGCTGTTTTGAGAAAATTCCCTTCCTAACGTTATTTCTTCTAAAGAAAATGTTTAAACATTCTGCCCGAACTTTCTTTAACAAAAGGGGGTTATTTCGTAATTTTATTGCCCCTAATGTTGATTTAAACTTAGAATTCTTGAAAACTGGAATTGTAATTCTAGTCATCGTTGCGTTCAGAATAAATGTTCTATTACATGAAATACACCGCCAGCTCAGTCAATTCCAGCCGAGGACTGCAGTTTCGTGCTTATTAGCACTCATCAGCCCGGCATAGGACTAACTGAGCTGGAGGTGGAAAACCTCTTAAGGAAGCCAAGAGTGCCAAACAAACTGGTAGCTAACATAGAATTAGCACTGACCAGACGAGTGATCGAAACAAAGGTTCGGTTCAACTCGAATTTTGAAGGCAAGTCAGGTATATTCAGTAATTTACCGCCCTATAGCCAGGGCTAAGGCAGAAATACATGAAATACACCGCCAGCTCAGTCAATTCCAGTCGAGGACTGCAGTTTCGTGCTTATTAGCACTCATCAGCCCGGCATAGGACTAACTGAGCTGGAGGTGGAAAACCTCTTAAGGAAGCCAAAAGTGCCAAACAAACTGGTAGCTAACATAGAATTAGCACTGACCAGACGAGTGACCGAAACAAAGGTTCGGTTCAACTCGAATTTTGAAGGCAAGTCAGGTATATTCAGTAATTCAGATGAGTGCTAATAAGCACGAAACTGCAGTCCTCGGCTGGAATTGACTGAGCTGGCAGTGTATTTCATGTATTTCTGCCTTAGCCCTGGCTATAGGGCGGTAAATTACTGAATATACCTGACTTGCCTTCAAAATTCGAGTTGAACCGAACCTTTGTTTCGATCACTCGTCTGGTCAGTGCTAATTCTATGTTAGCTACCAGTTTGTTTGGCACTCTTGGCTTCCTTAAGAGGTTTTCCACCTCCATCTCAGTTAGTCCTATGCCGGGCTGATGATTGCTAATAAGCACGAAACTGCAGTCCTCGGCTGGAATTGACTGAGCTGGCGGTGTATTTCATGTATTTCTGCCTTAGCCCTGGCTATAGGGCGGTAAATTACTGAATAAATGTTCTATTACTTAACATGTCATTACAAAATAGTGATTTATCGTCTTTCTTATCAAACGATCCTACGTTTATGGTTTGATTTTACTAAGGCTAATTACTTTAAATGTTGGTAACACTTTCCATTACCGCTTCCATAACCAAATATTTATTTCCTTGGGTTTTCTTCTGTAGGAAATCAAAAATTATTTCTTTAAAATAATGCTGACTTAACTTCAAAATTGCTATACGTAGCTACTTATTCCATTTTAGTTTATTTATCGTTTACTAATATTCTTGTTGAAGAATGTATGATTATCTTCATGACGCCCCTAATGCTTGAATTTTCAATTAACCTACACACAGGTTTGTCACTTGGGCAATCAATGGGGGAGGGGGGGGAATTGACCCCTCTAGATTTTCACAACAGAATTAAATTATGCGTTTGTGCTTGCATTTTGATGCTTTTTCCTTTCAAATGAACTGAATTCATACAATGTGCCCCCCCCCCGCCTAAAAACTTTGAAAGCTCGGACGAGTCAACATAATTCACATTACTGCAGTTCAGTCACAACGTACTGTCAAGTACCAGTGTTATGATAAATTTTGCTTTAAACGTGACGTTGATTGCCAATCCTTTTAAGTAAAAGGATTTTTACTTTTACTGTTTTGAGGTGAAATTGTTTCCAAAACTGCAATTTCAATTTTGTGTTTCGTATGTTTTGTTGTAATGAACATAGACTAGTCAAATATCGATCAATAATTCGCTTTTATCGGTCATGAGTTCTATCAACTCCTTTGTTCAGTCTTAATGTTAACATAAAGAACTAACACTGAAACCTTTTTGTGCCGGGGAAGGAGGAGTCCAAATTCTCGTGTTTTACAAGTTTTCAAAATGCGTCTAAACACCCCCCTCCAAAAAAAATCGGTTTAACCAGGGTCTTTTATATTAATCAAATTTCTTCTTTCGCAGCATATATCATTTTCGTTTATGATGTAGAACAGGGGTTCTTAAACTTTCCGGCTCTGCAGCAACTTTGAAGACTAACATGAGGTCACCACCCCTCCCCCGTACGTGATTAATACAAGCAATCTAATTGGAAACGAATCCGGAGTTGATATGGATTGCCGAAAACTTGTAAATAAGGGAAAATCTAGATAGTTTCACACACGAAATTCAACTTAACTGTTCAAAGCTTTATTTTGAACAGCTTATTACTAGAACATATGAAATCAAAGATGAAAAGAAGTAAATACAATTTTTTGAGATAATTTAGGATCCAAGTGGGGTTAGCGTACACATTAGTTACTTTCACAACATTAATGATGCATATATTTTTACCCTAACACCCCTCCCCCCGTCTTGAGATTCTTTTGTACCCCCCCCCGAAGGTTGAGAACAGCTGATGTAGAAAATAAGAATAAAAATATTGCATGAGATGCATATTCAAACTGATTGCAGTTTAGAAGATAATATAAAGATAAACGTCATGAAGACATCCAGAATGCAAAACTCTTTCGTAATTACTGAAATAATTATTTTTTTACGTACACTGCTGTGCTCTAAGTTTCGTATTCAATTTTGTTTAATTTTTTTTTTCATCTACACCTCATGAAACAGCAGACTACTTGCTCATGCATGACCGATCACTGGGTTTCTATGGCCGACTACCGGAGCATTTTCTCGTATTAACAGTAGCTTGGTTTTAAAAATAAAAATATTTTTATTCCAGAAATAAGTTAGTGAATCATTATCAGAAAGATACAGCCTAAAGATTTACATTTTTTCTGTTGCTGTATTGATAGCTGAAATTTATAGGCTAACAAAACTCATCAACTAATCTCTAAAATGGCCGACTACTGGAGCATTTACCCTATAAGTTCTGTTAATAACTAGTCTTCTTGGAAACTGCAGGTCTGAAACACAAAGTAGAATCACCAACTTGTGGTTGGTTCTGGATTTATAATGCAATTAAATATTGCATTTCTATCAAAGAGTTGTATATTGCACATTTAATGTAAATAAAAATATCTAATTAGAATCTAAAAGAAGAAATACTGCAATGTGCAAAGTAAGCTAAGAACGTAGATTTGAGATTTATTTCACGAAACTTTGCGGCTTATGTCCGAAATAAAACTGTAAAGGAATGCAAATATTTTTAAAGATATATGTAGAAAGTATTAAAAGGAAGCATGATAAACGGTATTAGAAGAAATTTCGAACATTTAGATTTAAAAAAATATTTGAAAATTGGAACTGTTACCATATTTAAACTTTGTTTTTTTATTTAAATAAATTATTTTTGTACATCATCAAAATATGGGTACTTTTATTGCAAATTCCGATTGGTTCATTTTTTAAAATTATTTCTATTAAATATAAAGATTTTTTAAAAATGCACTGCATTAAATGCAATGTTATGTGCTATAATGTAATAGTAATCGTATGAAGATTATTATAAATAACTGTTGATTGATTAAAGTGAAAAACAACGTAAATAAAGCACAAATATTGGAGAAGATACAGCATATAGCTATTTCAAGGCTACAATGGAGCCTCTTCATCAGTGCAGAAAGCTCACCAACACAACCAAAAGTTGCGAGAGAACTCAACTCAGTTCTCTCGCAACTTTTGGATGTGTTGGTGAGCTTTCTGCACTGATGAAGAGGCTCCATTGTAGCGTTGAAATAGTTATATGCTGTATCTTCAATATTTGCTTTATTTACGTTGTTTTTCACTTTAATCATATTGTCGCACAAAGCTTATATGATAATTTTTAATATAAACTGTTGATCTTCTGTTTTTACTTTTTATTTTTCACGTGAGGCAGTAGCACAGCAAAGGAAGGGGGGTGGATTCGGGGTGAAAACACCCTACAGCGGGCATGGGTGAAGAATTTTTACTAACCCCAATACAGTAGTTAATACACATTTAAGAACTGTTTCGATCAAAAAAAAGCGTCTCGGATTGCACTAGAGATGTGAGGCAAGTATCAAATAACATTTTGTTTTTAAAGTCATTTAAAGAGGCTATTTTCACATCCTTCATGTGGCAACTGATTTAAAGTTTTTTTTTTCCAAAACATGTCAGTTTATTTAGTATTTACATGCAGATTAACGATTGAATATTTTGCTAAGAGTCCTACTCTAAATCCTATGTTAAGGTCAACAACTCTTGTCCTCTCTGAGTAGCCATAAGTGATTCTTATGGAAACGAGTTGGCGCTTAAATTGACTGCCTACTAATCAGTTATCGCATGTTCTGTGCAATCAAACACAATGAGGTTAGGTCAGTAATTGATTAATCAAGTTCCTTGTGCTTTGAGTCGAGTAGACTTCGTTTTTATAGAGCAGGTCTTTGAAATGATCTGCGACGAGCCTCTATTTTGGTCATTTAAAAATAAAAATCTGGCTATTATTAAGGATGTTATTTTAATGCAGATGAATATGGTCTCAGTGTTGAAATATAGGCATTGGTCATCGTTTGAAATACGTATCTAAGTTAAATTGGATTTGAAGTTACGTGTTTATGACTTAAGATAATTGTTCTTTCAGAAAAGATTGAGTTTATTATTTCTCACCTCCCGTATAAAGAAATAATTCGTGAGAAATGGGTTTATTTTACCATCAAAGCTCAACTGTGTAACTTCAAAATTTATTTATACAAAATGTTTAAATCATTTTAGATTGAATACAGTGTTCATCAACAATTTTTACTTAGTATGCCTAAAGGATTAAAAATAAAAACTGCTTTAGCTGATCTTTTCAAAATTGCAAAGAGTGAAAGAATTCGTACGGGCACTTGTGTCAATGTGTGTAACAGTGCACGGACCCGAAGACCTACTGACTGTGGGGCTACTCCTCCCCTGATTAAAATGCTAACGTGCTGGGCTTGGAATTGAAATGCAATTAAAATTAATAACTATTTGATTGGTTGAAATTAATCAGTTCTCTTTTTCTACAAAGTCCAACACGAAAATACCGCAATGAAGTCAAAATCTTAATTTTGGCGGTATGTAATGAGATGCACAATTTATCCACTGTAGGGTTATAAGCATGGGCTTCTTTATCTGCAATAACTCCTTTTCCTTTAGTTCCGAGCATTCATATAGGGAAATAATTACTTTCATGTTGCATATGTTTTACTTACAAGCACTTAATGTGTTTTGTTCTCATTACAGTGGATTCCAGTGACTTGTTGGTGCCAGACAGACCGCAAAGCGCTTAAATCCTTGATGATCATGTTTTTTTAACTTAACCGACTCACGTATTTGCACGTAATATCACGTTTTATTAAAAAGCCCGCAAGACGGACTTGCACGTAGAAAACTGCCAGAGAAAAAGCTACCTCCAAAAGGCTCAGGCCGTGAAATTCCTTCTTCGTTTCCCCTCTGATCTCCCGGTGAGAGAGGCGTTGCTTTATCTTCCCCTTCTACACGCTCTGTTAACTCCAAAAGGACACTTGTAAACACTTTCATTTGTACCTTACTATTGAGAGATGTAATGGACACCGAGGTGAAGACATCCTAACTAACATTTTATTTTAGATTATTTTACTAATTTGTTAGGAGCTTTGATGAAGTCATATTTGAATGTGTGATATGAAATCATTGGAATTTATATCATACAGTCAACTATTATTATCAGACGTAATAAATCAGTAGCTATATAAAAGAGGTACTAATACTGATGGGAAAAAGTTATTGAAATAAGTTTAATAGTAATCATCATCATATAAAAGCCAAAATCTGTAATCGAATAACGCTCTAACATTACCTAGACTGGAAGTCTCGCCATAGAATGCGAGATGGTGTTATTTTGATCTTGAACCACTTAAAATTCAGTAATTTATTTATAATTTGATAATAGTTTTTGGCAACGCTTGACGAGCAGAGCAGTGCTCTATTTTGTGTGTGTGTGTAACAAGGTTTTACTATTTTAAATCCAATAAGTGAATTTGTGAAACATTCAGAAGAGGTAACTTGGTTGTTCGTTTTCAGCTCATACCATTAGGCAAAACAAGACGCATGTTTTATTTTGCTAAGCGTTTTGTAAAAAGTCAACTTATACTACAGTGAAATCCCGTTACAAGGAACTTCAAAGGACCCTGGACCCTGCAATACCTTCATTGTAACGGGAGTTTCATTGTAATGGAATTTATGCCTTGTAATGGCAATTAAATCAGGAATAAACATTTACTTTGCTGAAACAGATATTTTGTTGCATTGCTATTCGTAGTAACGGGATTTCACTGAATAAAAATGTAACTTGTAACTACAAAAGTATGTATCTCCAATTCCAATTTTTTCGTTAATGCGGCTGTTTCTCTCATTTCAACGACGTCATGAGACAGAGAGTTTCAAAGCGGCCCTCTAATTTTTTTTAGCGGCCCTCTAAAAGTAGCGCCAAACTTACTGCCCTCAAACCACAAGTGGCCCTCGAAGCTGATCAATCTGGCCCGAATCTAAAATTATATTTTGTTAGCTTTCAAAACAATCGATTCTATTTATTCGGCACTCTAAAAACAGGTGAAAACTCCATATCAATTAAAAAAGCTTGAATTAGTTGATAAAAGCAATTCTCGGTTTGAAAATTTCTTTCCTTTTGAGCGTTTTCCCATGGTATCTAGAAAATAAAATTGAGAATATTTAGCTTTTGTATGTGTTCCAGGCCGAGAAATTTCTTTGTATGTGAATCCCTTGGGTTAAAAAGCGGTGGTTACCAGTGGTTTAAATAAAACAGAAAACAATATTGGAACTCAAATCTTTTTGTAGCGACAGATATAAATGTTTTTTTTTTTTTTTTTTTTTTGAGATACTTATTTTTGCAGCTATAAGTTTCAAATTAATTCCCTAATACATGCTATTTAACAAGTCAATCTAACTGGCATTTGACACATAAAAACAGCCATGCAACTTCGTATGAAAAAAAGGAGAAATTCGCACTCGTCAAATTATGATAGGAGATTTTCTAAATTGGGTAATACGATGTATATCCAGGGTTCGTGATTTTTTTTATTTAAATCGGATTTTTTTATTTAAATCATATTATTTTTTTGATTTTTTTAAAAATCTTCAAAAATGTGTAGGTATTAACTATTTAATATAATATATTTCATACTACAGATGAAAAAGCAGCTTTTTAGCTATTTTCATTTCATGGCAGTAGCTTTTTTTAGCAATAGTTTGAGTGAACCGTTTACACCAATGCATGATTCAAATTAAAATTAAAGGTAAGCCTCCCCCCCCCCAGCTACAATCACTAATCCTTCAACTATAATTCTAAGAAACAGTAATTGTCAGTTGTATAATTCTAGGAACCACTATTTCCCAGAATTATAATTTTCATATTTTTAAGAAGAAATGATTCTTAAAATTTGGCATTTTTCTATGTTCCTCAGCTTAGAGTCAACAAAAGTTATGAAATTGATTCAATTGTTCAATTAGGATGAAAGCAAAAAAAAACTTTGATAATAAGGCAATCTGAACTAATGAATCCATTCAGCTTACTTTTAAAAATAGGAAAAGTACTTTAAATAGTCAATATTTTAAAAAGATTTATAACCATGTTATAATGTTTACATAAGATGTCATTTTGTTTTACGCTATGCTAAAAGATATTGTTAACATCATCATTTAAATTTTTAGTGTAAAATAATATGTTGAACAATTACTTTTCTTGACTATAACATATTTGTCATGGTTTAACCAACTGTAAACAGTTGACGGAAAACTCTGCGTGATATGAGCCGAAAACCTTTAAATAAAATTGGCATTTTTGAAAGAAATGCTTATATCTTCGTGGGTATAAGAGATACTTTCACAAAAATATAAAAATAGATATTACATAGTTTGCACAATGCTGGCAGAAAAAAAAATACATTTGGTTATCAATTAAAAATTTTACATAACTTTTTCTTGTCGTGATTTTACTTGGCATGCTCTCTTGTGAATTGGCCGAATACCAAATATTCGGCCACAATCTAGACGAATATTCGGTATTCGACCAAATAACTACGGAGCATGCCAAAAAAAAATATAAAAAGAAGTTTGCATGTAAAGGTTTTAATTGTCAACTAAATGTTTTTTTTTTTTTTTTTTTTGCCGGCAATGTATTATGTAGGTTAATTTGATTTGCTTTTTAGTTACATTAAAATTTAGCTCACAATACGTGCGTAAAAGTGAAATTTCCACTAAGACGAACAGAAATTTCTGATCCCTTCACTGAAAACATTTGTAATTGAATACCAGTAAACAGTGGTGGCTCGTGGGAGGGACCAGAGGGGGCCGGGCCCCCTCACTTTTTTCAGGCAATAATTTCTAACATTGATTTATTTAAATTCTTTTTGCGCGAAAGTGCTTGAAAAAAAAAGAAATAAAAAAAGGATTGTACCGTATTTTCCTGCGTATGAAGGCGGGAAGGGGGGGGGTGCGAGTGTGCCCATTATCTGCCCCCCTCACTTTTTCAAGGCACGAGCCGGCACTGCCAGTTAATAGTACAATCATTAAGTATATCAGTGCTGTATGTACGGTGTGGATTTTTAGAGTTCAAACCACCTTCGAAAATTTTCAAGCCATTCCAAAAAATGCTTTTTATTGCTTTTTTTGTTAAAAAAATTGTTATTACTATATATTTCATTCAGTTATTTATTTTCGCACTTCACTTGAAAAAAATACACAATTGTTATTAAAAGAGTGTGAAAACTTACGACTTCATCTTCAGTATTTATTATTTATAATGTAATTATTGTGAACATTCTTTTGTACAAAACGATACAGCGAAGCAAATTTTCCTTCAAATTTTAAATACTTGACTCACACTGACAAAAAGATTAAAATTCTTTAAATTTGAAAGTGCATTTCTATTATTTAACGTATCTTATTCCTAAAAAAATTGACTACAAGAGGCATTACTTCGAATGCGCGTATATGAGTACAAGCATCTAATCTATACTTTTGAGTTTTTATAAAGACATTGAATAGTTTATCAGAAAAGAAGTATAGTGAACGAATTGGATTTCTTTCCTTCATTTACGAGATACGTCATTTTTTACATTAGTATGTTAATGTCCTTAAGGCAGCATCTAATTTAAATAACCTATTGTAGCAAAAATCAATAAACAAATTAAATCAAACTTCATTGACCATATAAATTTAACGAGAAATAGGTTAGGTAAAATCCTCCCCGAAATAAATGCCTGACAACAAAAGAAATTAGACGGAATAGTGGAAATATTTTTATGGAATGTGAAAATGTTGACGATGTTTTTCTCGCCCGTTGTTGGCAAAAAATTAAATATTTCATATTTTAAAGTAATTAATGTGCTTGCTTAATTTTGTTTTAAGCATGCAAAATTTTTCGCAGAAAAAAAATTGCGAAAATTGACCAATATATTATTTGATTATCCGGGGAAATTATTTGATTATAAGTGGGGATTCTTTACATTGCATCTATGGAGAAATATTTGATCCAGAAAAGCTTTATTCGTATAGGCGATGAAAATTAATAGTTTCTGAAAGGAAGAATTACTGTAATTTATAAAAATATGATTTAACAAAAAAATAAATATTACTGTTAATACTTTTCAAAATTGGCTATCTTTTCAGATGTAAAATAATTTATTTTGAAGAAAATTTAAGAATTCTAAAAGACCTTTTCTTCATTGCAAGGAAATACAGCTATATATTCAACTTCCACAACTCCACGTGGCTCCAATGAAGCGTAGAAGGGTAAGGAATGTGGGCGGAACTGAAACTTCACTTGTCATGATTCAAAAGGGATTATCTCCTTTAGACTCAACCTTGTTTGGTCTTGTTTGGGGGAAGGCATTTCACAGGTGAAAGTACGTGGCCACCAGAATGGCATTGTGAACTGGGAAGCCCTGTGCTAAAAAAAGCATTTTTTGGAAATTCCTCCTTTCGTGGGCGGGTTAATCTGATGAAGTAGGTCACAATGATTGTTCTCATTTTTATAAATGTAGTTAATGTATTTTTACTCAGATTCTAATAAAATCAATGCTCAAATGAGGCAGATAGAAGCAAAGGGATCTAACTGTACATTTTCAAGTTTTGTCACTTGAAAATGTACATTTAACACTAGAACGACTGACATTTTTTGTTTACCTAGAAAGACTGAAGGGGCCAGTGGGCCCCTACCCATTTTTGGGGGTGAATTATTTAAATTCTTCCTGAGTGTGTCTACATGCCCAATGCACCTTCTTTCATGACTAAATAAAAACTTAGTATGCAATTATTTGTAGTGTTTCTCTCTATACTGGCCAAAAACTTGGATCAGTTTTTCTTTTCAAGAGCAATGGCTACCATTAGGCTGGTAAGCAGTCAGTACTGTTTATAGCATTTGGATATACAACTGGCTGTATAAAGGCGGATGTTACAGGTTAAAATAGAGATAATGGCCTTTTTTATGCTAGAACAATTAGGAGAAAGGAAAAAAAAAATTTAGTTGTAAAAACGCTTAGGGGGCCACTGTGGCCCCTTCCGTCTTTCTAGGTAAAAGGATCAATATTTACAGTACTATGCGGCGTATGATAAAATGATTAAACAAGCATTCAAATAGCGTCACATAATGAAAAGTCAGGATGTTACATTACGTTCCGTTAGACATTATCCAAGTTATTAAACAACAAACTATGCGAGGGGCCGCACAGGCCCCATCCGTCTTTCTAGTGTTAATTAGTTTAAAGATGCGTTCCTAATGAGGTTTGCATTGAAAATCGTTTTTAAAAATCTTGCTGCATAGCAGTACCTACCAGGACTACTAGTACTATCTTTTTCCTCAAAACAGATGTTTAGCTACTCTTTGTACCGGATCTCTCCATTTTTTAAATTTTGGCGCTTGTATTCCTTTGCTTCTGACTGCCTGAAATAGAACTTTGCGTAATTGAAAGAAAACGCAGTTTGGATGAACAAAAATATTCCGAAAGGAGTTGAATGTAGTGTTTTCACTTTTTTCTTTAATTACTCGTGATATTAGGTACGAAAGGAAGAACATTTTAAACAATAATTCATTGAAATGAATGTAAAAATCACTAATTCCAAAACTCCAGTTATAAAGGATTATTAATTTATACTCGACATCGCCCTAAAAAATTAGCAAAAAAAAGAATTTAAAAGATTTTTTTCACTTTAATATTAAATTGTATCTGTATAATTGGTTTACTTCCTGAAGTAACTAATTGTTTAAGTCTAACAAATTGCAGTGTTTTGTGAAATCTCTTTTCTATGGACTTACTGACTTTTGCTTAAATAAAAAACAAATGATATGCAAGAAGTTAATAAGGTATAAATAAAGCACAATAAGAAATATACCAGTTATTTATCTGAAAATAAGCAATCTTAAAGTTGGAGGGAATGTAAGTGCTGCTATAAGCTTGAAACAGCTCCTTTTTTTTGAACATTGCATTCTTTAGAATTTAAAGCTTTTGTTTGTAGTTATATGCTCTCTAAAAAAAACATGCAATTTACCACCTCTAATCTAAACATAAATCATTTACTTTGACAAGAGGAGTCCCCGATCAAAGGTTTCGGTTGATCACTGTCTTTCAAGAATTTCTTTATTCTGCAAGTTTTTTTCCGACGAGTCGGAAAATTTTTTATCATTCGGTAAAATTTGAAGTTCTATTCGGCGAAGTTAAAAGTTTTGTTGAAGAAAATTTCGTATTCCATTCGATAAATTCAGAACGTTCGCCATTCCAAAAATTCTAGTTAGGGACCTCACACCAACAACATTCCATCTGTGACCCTTAGGTCACTTGCTACACGCTGAAACCTCTAAGTATACTCTCAATTCATTTAAGAAAAAGGTCTTTAAAGCAAGTTCATTATGCCCTGAACCTACGTAAAATACAAGCATGTGTAACTGACATCGAGGTTTAAAGTTTAAAAAGAATAGGAGGAGTATAAATACTAAAGTTTTCATATACCTCGGATTACAGCATTTATGAGGCAACTGGTATCCTCAACTGCGCATAATTTCTGAAAAGGTGAAATTCATAAAGACATTTATTTAATAATCCACGTGACAAGCAAATCTGGTTGAAACAAGTTAGTTTCTCATTTGTGGACCTGCTGGAAAATGAGAGCACCAAATTTAAAAAGCGACTTTTCTCACATTGTCATTTTCAAACGTTGTTCGAAGTCGTTTTGGCGACTCATGCGCAGTTGTCAGGAAACGCGTGGTTATCTGCTGTTACCTAAACTTCACTCTATCATTTTATTTTTAAAAACGACCCCGAGTATGGTAATAAATTGTTTCCACTTACCCCATGTTTTCTTTCACACCAAATGAATACTATTGAAAAACTGGTTCTGTTCTAATTTTAATCTACGTAGAATTACTGTTATTCAAATTAATTGGGACCCCTAGTGCCTCAGATGTTAAATTTCGGTTAGAAACTTTCTATTAAGATTCGCATGATCTCAAATTTTTAAAATGCATTAATTAAAAATACTATTGATTATTTTTAAAAGAAATTGAATGTACGAAATGTTTTAAAAAGGGAAAACAACTTGTTAAACTTGTTTTAAAACTTATTACAATACCAAATTAAATATTGAAATACTCATTAAAAGTCATAATTTTCCGGAAACTGTTTTTAAATGGAAAGTTTATCACTTTAATTAATCCAGGTTCTGTTGTAATTTCCGAAATGGCTATAAATGACTTATTAAATGATGCTTTCATTTCAGTGGTTATCTTTTGGAGAAAAAATGGAGTTCACAGATTTCAACACCTACTATTAAGGATTGAAACGTAAGATTTTCGGATATTTTTCTCCCTGTTTTATGAAACCCACAGCATGCGATTGAAACTTCGGCATCAGCCTAGGATGCCACGTTAATGATAAAGGAAACTCGATGGCGAGACAGGCGAGCCTCGTCAATTAGGAAGACAGGGCGTCGAACAATTGCCTGGTTTTGAGGGATGAAGAAGGAAAACATTTGACAAAAAAGAAAACCGAGTTTGACAAAAGCGTAACATTTAAAAAAATTGTGACAAATTGCTTTAAATGCAAATAAACTACAAAAAAAATAACGAAATGCTTTCCGAATTCGTCTTGGTAAACATCGAAGTAGCATTCCAACAAGAATTCCATCCAATAGGGAAGTTTTCGATTTTTCAATTTTATTTTTATATGATAGAGTAACATGTATGAACATCATAGGTGAAAAAAATTTTGCAATACGATAAGTAGTTTTTTTAAATTAATTTTTAAAGTTCAAGCCCTTGTGACGTCAAATGGCATAGGAAGTGACGTCATGCGCTTTTCCGATAGGAGAGAAACGCTAGCGAACCGGTTCCCATGTCATGGGAGAAACCGAAGAACGTGCATTCGACTTCGAAGACGAAACGTAAAAGGCTTAACTATTCTCATTAAACTCCTCGCGTTTCTGGGACATTAAACCTCTCATCCTCTCGGAAATATTCGAATATCACCATTGATATTATTTGAGGAAGATTATTTAGATTGTGCTTTAACGAATCCGGCCTCCATAGTGTGTTCAAAAGGATTACTGAATTTCTAAAAAATAAAAATATCAGCGCGATCAAAATGTCCGTAGCGAAAATAAGGGATCTTCGGCGGGAGGCTGCCCATTCGCGCCCTGTGACGTAGGCTCGTGACGTTTCAGAAGAGCGCACTTTTTGCGCGTGGATTTTTAAAAATTCATTAAAAATCAACCACGGTGTTTTTAAAATTCGGCTATGGTGAATTTTTTAGTTTTGAGGGTCAATTAACAATATCCAATAGCCAAAATATGAACATTTAATAGGTTGCAACTTCCCTATTCGGATTCAGAGTACCAACTAAAGCTTGACCACGAAGAAATGTGCGTGAAATCGAAGCGGGAGCGGACCGCTTTCATTTTGAATTCGGTAGAATGAGCGAGAACGCGAGGCTATACTCCTTGCACGTTTCTCGCCGGTTCTACCTCTTACAAAATGAAGTGGTCCGTTTTCGCTTCCTGTTCACTCACTATCCCTCCGTAGTCAAGTTATAGCTAATATACGTTGTTTACTATTGCTGCTTAGTTGCAAAAAAAGTTGTTCATTTTAAATTTTTATTTAGTTTTCAAATTAATATATTGTAGATTGTTTTTTAAATTTTTTAAAATGAAAAATGTCTTAAAATTTTATTTCAAAATATTTTAACCAAACCATAATTATTTAACTATTAACGCATTAAAATATTTTTAATTGAGCAATTCATTTCAAAGTAAAAAAAGAAGCTGAGGGTAAAATCAAAACTCCTTTTTAAAATGTAAAATTAACATAATGTTAATTTAGTAACAAAGGAGCTGTCTACAAAATAAGTCACGCTTTGAGGAGGGAATGTAATTTTTGCAATTATGACAATTTGTGACGAGGGGAAGGGAGGAGGGAGCACGCCTTTTTTATAAGGATATGCATCTGAAACATAACGTGACATGTGAAAATGGGGGGCGTGGTGAAATCTGACATAGGGGGGAAATTTCAAAATGCCGAAAAAAAACACCTTATTTATTGACATTATTTCTATGTTTTTCTAAAAAGTTTTCGTTTATTTTGTAGTTTTATAATCGCAATTTTTTGTTTCAGGTGGGTCAACTGTGGCTCCTTTTCTCATTGTTAGATGAACGAATCAGAAGTGCGAGCAGTGTGCTTAAGAACTTAAGGTTCTCGAGAATTATACTCCAGTTGAGGGCAGTTAATAACAGATAGGACTGTGAAACCCTGCTCTCACTGGAAATATGTTGTAAATATCTTTTTAAAATTTACTGTTTATAATCTTGATTACACATCTGCCATGAAAGGGAGAACAGGCAGTGCTCAAAAAATGTGGCTTGGAAACATAAAGGAGATAATTTTTTCTGTGAAGTATCTAGCGGAAGTTTTATTTCTCTGCTAGGAATATTATTGCTTTACATTAGGCTGAACGTGAAGGTCACATTTATTTAATTATATATTATGTTCTGGTATTAAGAAGACTTCAAAGCTTAGTGTTGTAACGGGTCTGTTGCCAGCTGTGGCAGGTTTGAATGGTTTTATCGCTTATGTTGACCTCCTATTGTTGAATGAAGAAGTTTGGACCAATATGACTGGCATTATGAGAGAAAAAAGTGTTCATTATTTTTGTAGTCTTAGGGTTTTTCTCTTGGTGGTTTAATCGTTAAAGCAACAAAAAGCGCTGGAGAGGAAAAAAATTTCTACGTCTTACTTCTTGCTAGGCATCTTATCACATTGATGGCGGATTACAGATTAAAGTTGGGTAAAGCACTGGCGGAGCAAATGTGAAAAAAAATGAGTGTTTGGCATGGCTAAAAATCTCGATTTCGTTTCAGTTCCAAATAATTCATATTTAGAAAGAGTTTCCTGATCTGGTATATTGAATATTTCAAAAATTTGAGTGTTTTAACGGGCTTGCTGCGATCTGTGGCCTGTTTACATGGACCTCCCCTGGATCCTGTTGACCTTCAAATGGAGGGTGAAGATTGGACCAACATTTTCCATTTAGGACATATTGGATATGTAATGAAAGGGTGATTATCTTGCCTGTTAAAAGTTATATTAGTTGGAAAAAAAGTGGTTTTCTGGATGTTTCCCCTGTTAAAACTTCAATGCCTGTTTCTCCCTTAAAAGTTTTCTCTTATGAGTCCTTTTCTGCAACTAATGTTCAAACAAAGGAGAACGAAACTGCGAACGCAACTGTTGGAAAAAATATGTATTGTAAATAAGATGGAAATGGAGAAACCTGAAATTGGCACACTAGAAATGCAGTTGGAAAAAGCAGGGTAATGGCAGAATCAGTAGACAAGTTAGTGATAATTTGTCAGTATCAATAAACAAAAGTAGTGTTAATCAAATATCTAAAGAATCTTTACAACGTAAAGAGATTAGTGAATCATGCGGTAGTTTGTTTCTCAAAAACTTTGATTTCAAAAACTGATGTATCCTCTTCAAGACGGCCAAGAAAAGTGCACCAACTCAAATGCAATACAAAGGAAATATCTGCCTTTGAGCATTCAAAGATCCCCAAGAGCAAATGGAAGACAAATGTTCAGTACCTTTCCAACTGGATCAGAAATTTTCTTATATGCTGTTTTCTCAAATTGGCATTCAGATGTGGCATCGGTAAGTTCTTATGTCTTCAGTTTAAGACTTTTTGATTATGTGTTAGATGTGTTATCAAAAAAATCCTGTTAAATGAACTAAGGGAAAAAAAATAGAGGTTTTCTGTATGCCTTTAACTCGTATTTTTTGTGTTTGAACATTAGATCTAAGTGGATTTAGATTTATGGGAAGATATGCCTGTGCCTTTATCATTGAATTATATTAAGGAGATATAGTGTACCCCACTGTTTCTCCCGTCTGCTAGCCAATTCTTTTTGAGGGAGCGGAGGGGGGAACATCCAGAGTTGTCCTCGAGGAAAAGACGAAGGGGAGGACAGGCATATAGCAGATCTCTAAAAATCGGACATGTTTAACGGGTCTCTCTCTAATTCAAATGCGGGAAAATGAAAAATGAACCTTTTCAGTGTAAAAATAAATTGTTTTTGAGCAAATTTAAGATCAGGAATGAAAAATTTTTGTAACTGTACATGAGAATGTTTTTTTGTTAACGCGATTATTTCAACTTGTTATACTTTTTTGCCTTCAATATTTATAAATGTGATGCAGCAGATAGAAATTAGCAATATAAGTATAGTTATAAAGTAATATTCTCGCGGAAGGAGGAAGGAGTTGTCTGGGGCTCCCCCCCCCTCCGGAAATTTTCTGTAATTGTAGCTCTAAATTTTCCATTCTGCGCTATCCTGGTGCTGTTGGTGGAGGGAAGGCTTGGTGCCCAACACTCGGAAGTTTTCCAAAATTTGAAGTCTGTAAAACATGATTGTATGCCATTTTCAGTAATGTTAAGGAAATTGATAACGATTTCTCTTAACTTATTTTTTTTCCAATGTATTTTTTGGTTGGGGGGGGGGGGATTTCATCCTAACCTCCTCTATTGAGGATATACCAATCATTATCAGCTCATATTATATAAGACTGATTTCGTTTTACTGGTGGTAGCATTTTCTTCCAATAAATTATTAACTGCCGACGATTATCTTGGGCTTAAAAGGTGAATTGATTCAGCTGTTAATGATGGCTCATTATTTAAATGTAAATTATACAAAAAAATTTAATACATTCTAAGATTGCGTCATTTGTGTCATCTCTGTATATAATGTATCTGTAACATTATATGCAGAGCTGCCAACTGTTAAAAAAAAAATACGCATGAGTAAACAGAAAACCAACCTCTTTCCGTTTTTTACTGGCACAAATGGTTCCAAATGTAAGAATTAATTAATAGAAAAAAAGACATTTGATTCTCATTGAAAACTGAATGAGATATATCAGGGTGCTCTTAATAAATCTTTTCACTTAACCTCTTTTTTTTTTTTTGCTCAAGAAAGAAAAAGGAGCAACCGGCTTTGACTTAAAAATTAATATTTTAAGCGCCTTAAAATACAAACAGGGGGAAAACTGAATGCACGAATTTAGACTTTAATAACTGCTATATAAGGCCATAACGTTTAAAATTTCCAAAGTTGAACCGTAGATACGAGAAAAATGGATTCCTCGTAAACGTGCCCCGGTGTACCGTACTTATTTTGTTTCATTCAGCATATCCTTAATCCTTTCAACTTTCTACTGAAATAATATTCGCTATAGACAAAATATCAAGGATATACATTTATATTTTCTAAAATATCAAAAATAGGTTTTTATGCTTTTCACTTTATCGCAGAAGATTTGGAGTTTACGCATTTTATCCACTCTTTTCAATGGCGCAGCGAAGGGGGTTAGGGGTAAAAACACGCCTCGGAGCCCTTGATTTTAACATTCTTGCCATCACTAGTACAATAACTTTTACATATGAAAAAGGCTCGTTTTAAACAGAAAACCCCTCCAGAAGATAATTCTGGCTGCGCTATTGACTCTTTTTTATAAAAAAAAATGAGCATTTAGTCTAACTTTTCAAACCAAAACATTCAAAACAGATTCTTAATTAAACCTCTATTTCAAATTTTATTGGTTTTAGAATGTTTTCCATATTTTGTTAAAACGGTTATTAACAGTAATTTTCAGCTAAAAAGTAAATAAAGAAATAAATGAAACGTCGCAAATCGATAAGTTGTTTCCTATTCCCCTCGATATTCATTTTCGAAATGGTTACAAAAAAAATCTTATTTTCTACGAACTATTGCCTTGAACTAGGACGGTACGAAAACGTATTCAGAACCTAGGATTTTGTTTTTGTATTTTGTAATCACAAGATTTTCAATCATTACAGAAAAATTAATTTAGATAATATTGCTTTGCTTAGTAGAACTAAAAATGTCTGTTTAAAATTGAACAAAATAAATTTTCCCCAACTAATGTTAAGAAATTCTTACTTTCTATTTTCAGTCCTTTTTTTTTTCAGAGCAAAATGTTATTGGCCCTGATGTAAATTTAAACGTAAATTATTCATTGTTTGCTGCATTCGTAATTAAATGGACAAAAACATAGACCAAAACAAAATGTCTTCGATGATTCGTCTGGCAGAAATAAAGGCACGCATATTGCCCATTCTTAAAGTTCCTCCTCTCATATCTTACTTCATGTGCGTTGGAGAGCTGTGCATTTCACATCATACGCAGCGTCGTGTCTACAATAAAATTGGCAAAAAAATTCTGACCACTCGTTCATGGTGTTGCAATTTAAATATCAAACAGTGTACGAAGTGGCGTTGCTACGGGGGGGGGGGCGGAGAGGGCTTACTTAAGGAGATTCGGGACACATTTTGAAAAACAAAATGTTAAACATTTAGGGTTTTGAAATTTTTTGCACTGATTCACCACAGATTTAATAAGCAAAATCATAAAATGAATATTAAAAAAATATTTTTTTATTCAATTTTTTTAATGGGGGCGCTTTTAAATTGCTAAAACCGAAAATATTATTGGTCAATTTCCCATTATTTTTTCAAAAAAAAAAAAATACACATATCAAGCTTTTTTTCTGCGATTTAAAAATATTAATTCAATGAAAAATCGAGTATTTGAAGAAAACGTTTTCGAAGATATATTAGATAATGCAAAAAGTCGGGGGGGAAATTGTATCACGGATAAGATTTTAAAGTTTTGAAGTTAAATATAATAGTTACTTGCATGCAACAGAAAAATATTTTTCGTTCTAATGAAGATATAAACAAGATTCAAACGTTCTTTGAAGTGGGATAAAAACGGAGAAGGTTTCTTAAATGATTAAAAAAAGCTGAAAATTTGAAGATTTTTGTGTCCTGGAACTCTTGAAAAATACCAATTTGCTGATAATTCTTGTCTCTAATGTCAAAGAGGGAACAAAGTGACGATCTTTTAGCAGTATGAGCTGGGTAAATCGCAAGGGCAGATGTTTAATTTACAGCTTAGAAGTTCACACGTTCCCGACTTTTTCTTTTGGGCTGACTGCACTTGACGCAGAAGACTTTTCCCCCTTCTAGTTTATATTCTGCTTGCTTGTGCACAACGCTTTTGTACGTAATTGATAGATCATTTCTTGCAGGACACATTTTTACACCTTTATAGTATTTTTTCATTTTCATTTATGAATTTAAATGTTAAACATAGCCTTATAGTTTACTAACTGGGCCAAATGTATGGGATGGGGAAAATATTTAATCTTAGGAATTATTTGAAGACTTTGTTTTAGGTCTTAACATACAATTAGGTATAACTATACAAGATGTCCAAGATCTTTACCATTTTAAATTTAATATCAATGCTAACAGGTGCAATACGTTTCAGTTTCTGCATAGAGAAAAAAGAATCTGATATTAATTGCTTCAAGTAGCTGATTGAGCTAAAAAAAGAAAACGACCATTTCATAGGAAAAAGTCAAAGGGTTGCTGTGGTTCGCTGAAGGAAAATCACAGATTACTCGGCATATTTTTTGACCAAAAATGTTCTCCCAGCGCGACATTTGGGATTTTTGTGGTCCTTCAAGCAGTAATTTCTTCGTAGAATTATTTTTTTTGACCAATTTTTTTAAAATATAATACCTCTAGGCTTTCTCCTTTACCATCAGCATTTTATTTTCATTTGCTCAGTTGGCAAGCAACTAACACCCTCTACCTGAGGCAATTAATACCAGATATTTTTTCTGAACTTGATCTTTTGCAGAAAAATGAGATTCGTTTCATCTGTTTTTTTTTTTTTTTTTTTGTTATTGTAAAATTTCATGAAAATTTCGACTTTTACGAAGATAACGTTTTAAGTAATTTTATTGGGATTTATAAATTTAACTTATTATACTTTATTTAGTAAACAAAAGATAATTAGATTTATTTCTTTCTGTCAAATATACATAAAAAGAGCATATTTTCATATAAATGGATATTCCTTTCTGCCAAAGTAATTGCTCGAGTATAAAATGCTTTGTTTCATTTTGTATAGTTGCAGAAACTTTGGTTTGAAATGATGGGCAACTTTTAAACATGGAAGATCATAATTATTGAAGCATCCTATTCAAGTATCCTTGCCAATGTGCACCCGTCCGTGCTGTGAGTTAATACTTTAACATCTTTAAATCTTTTTCCGAAAGTTTTTTTTCTCTTTTAAAACAGTAATTTCAAAGATTTTTAAAGTTTTTCATTGCCAAACTCATTATCACGACAACCTAGGAACTATCTAAAGAGTATTGTCATAACTGGAGCTCTGTCTCAAAAGCAGACAATGAGAAAACATCTTATGTCTGATGCATCAGTCTGTTTCCAGAACAAAATATTTTTCTGGCCTTCTCATATTTAATTTTCTAACGCTTTGAAAGAATAGACTATATCTGTCTAGTAATAGTTGTAAAACTACTATATAACCGGTTTCCATGGCAACTACCATTCGGTATACAATTTAGAACGAGCTTTTCTCGTGAACTGGCAGTAATTGTTTTCATCCTTATCTCAAAGAATGCCATCGAAATAAATCATTTCTTTAAAGGAAAAAATTTGTTCTTCAGAATGCTACTAACAAAAAGATGCAAGGTAACAAACTTGACCTACAGCGCTTTGAAGATAGGCTATTTTTTACTTGAACGATTTTGATAGCCACATTGGATGAAATTATTTTTTAGTAAAATAGATATTTAAGTTCTGCAATTGCAACCCATCAAAAAATTCCGAAAATAGTATCACGAAGAATTACTTTTGTTCGGATTTTATGACAACGTAAAATCAAATTCGCCACCGTGCTTTTACACGAGTTTTACATGCATGCAATAAAATCTAGTGAGCTGAAACTCGCAAAAATACTTGAATGTATTGATAACCAAATGTGCTTTAAACTTCCAAAATTTCAGGCATCTTTGCGATAAATTTTTCTGCTATCTTCTGCACAAAAAGCTAGACCGCCATTTTGAATTACTTTTTTGGAGATCTTAGATCGTCAGGATTTGGATCTGGGAAGCAGAAAATTTGCATAGGTTAGTTTCAAAAGCATCTCTATACCTATATAAAATCTTATATATTTCGGTGATGGTTGAGCGGGTGTTACTAGGTAACTTGACATGGGTTGATTCCGTGCTATAAATGACATGCAAATAACGCAAATGTTTTGAGCAGACTAATTTAAATTCATAAAATAAAAGCATACTCATCATTCGCGCTTTTTCTATTTCACTCTAAAATACTTTCCAGTTAGAGTTTGCTAACTTTTTAAATGACAGTTTAAACAAGACTACTTTCCAAAATGGGTATTTTTGAGGTCAAAGAACTCATCTTTTGACCACCATTTGATAAGACTGTCTGCTCATCCCTACCTTTCGAACATGGAGCAACACTCTCTAATTCTATTCTATAATGTTAGGATGTGATTCTGGACATGCTAAAATTATCCCTGTAAAAAAAGTGTCGGAATGCTTGCATATTGGCATCATTAATTAAAGCTTAACCTTTCAAAGTTCTTTATAGGTAATCTTCAGATTGTGAATAAATGCTTTTTTGATTCAATAAAACATCAAAGCAAGAATAATAGGGCCAAAATTGCAATTTGCACTGCAGATGAGCAATTTAGGGGTTTTATATCGGGATACAGTATTTACATTTATACTAAATCTTATTTTCATTCAAGACAAAATAATAATTTGATAATGAGCGATAAGTTTGGATTGACTGACATAGACTTGTTGACATCTACCAAAAATATTGCTTAAAATGCGCGATGAACTGAAAATTTACTTTTTTCAAGGGTCTAAAATCATTCAAAGCACTGGAATCGCATGCTTCTGCTGATTAGCAAGGTAACTTTAAATAACGTATTTAAAATATGCAGATACACTAAGTGTCTAAAAAATGTCGCATGCCTTAATATTTGGTCGGATCACCTTTCGCGCGTATTACAGCTTTCACACGCCGTAGCATTGCTTCAGTGAGCTTTTGCAGAGTTTAGTTTCGCTCACAATTCCATCAAGAGGTCTCCTAAACGTTCGATTGGTGAAGGAAGTGTGGTGGTGTGATCTCAAATCCTTTTCGAGTACGTCCCACAGATTCTCGATTGGATTGAGGTCTGGACTTTGTGGCTGCCAATTCATGTGTTGAAATGATGCATCGTGCTCATCGAACCAAGATTTAACAATTGTAGCCCGGTGTACTCTGGCGTTATCGTCTTGGGATACACCACTACCGTCAGGAAAATGTCCATAGATGGCACAACATGATCATCCAAGATGTTAACGCACTGGTGTAGACTTCATTTGGTTGGTGTTCAATGCAGCCGAGGCTAGTCCAGATGAACTGAAACAGCCCCAGATCATTACACTGCCTCCGAAATCATCGGACCACATGACCTTTTCCCCAATCATTAACAGTCCAATTTTTATGATCTTTTGCAAATTGCCAGTCTCTTTCTTCGATTAATGGCACTCACAAGTGGTTTCCTTATTGCAACATAGCTTCTCAGTCCCGATTTTGAAGTTCTCGTCGCATTGTGCGCTTAAATTGTTTTACTTCCCTCGTTGAAGAGTGCTGCGAGTTCAATGGTCGATTTCCTTGCGATTTTTCCCTTACCTAATCGCTTCAGAGAACGCCGGTAACGTTCATCCAAAATGGATTTATGACCACAAAGATATCGCGAACAGATAGCTTCTCCGCAATCTTTCCACCTTTCCAATAATGCATTGAACATTTTGCAATCCTAATACCCCACTAATTTCAACTATGTCACTGTATTTTGTGCCACTTTGGTACAGACCAACAATTTGCCCCTTTTTGAACTCTGTTACATCACTTCCTCGAACACAACTACTGATTCCAGCCATGATTACTTCGAACGAGCAAAAGAATTATGCAAAGATTTATGCAAATATCTGTAATACTCACTTCCAAAATTGAAAACGTTTAAAATTCGAGCGCGACTTTTTTTTTTTTTTTTGGACACTTAGTGTATGTTTTCCATATCTTAGCCTCAGAGTAAGTTTGGAAACTGTAAAATATCCCACTGTTGCTCCAAGGTGAAAATATATTGTAAAGCAAAATCTAGATTAGCGATTCTCTCTCGCAGGGAAACAAATTCTTAGTTGGATGGGCCGAGCATAGCTATAAGATTATTTAAAGGCATCCCAAAATTACCAGCAGTTTAAGAAAAAAAATATGTCCATAGTTAAAGTCTTTATACTTTTCTTGTAAACTTAAGGAGACAGTTCTTTAGGATTACAGTTCATATGTTGATCTAATTTTTTATTAATAAAAAATCTGATCCCTACCTATTTTTCAAACCTTTAGAATTGAACTGCAGGAGAAGTTGCTGTTGCATAACTATTTTGTGATGCAATCCTTTTCTCCTTACAGACAGCCAAGTGTATACATTCCATGTTCAATAATTGTATTTTGTGTGTGTACTGTTTTGTAGCATGTTTGTTTTATTTGTTTAGTTAATTTTAAACTTAAACTCTGACAACTTAGTAAAAACTATCATGTAACGAGTATAAATTTTTCAGGCTTTCGCGGATTGAAAAAACAGCACTTCATGTTCCCAAGCATGGTAAAACTCCCTACGGAAACTTGCTGATTTAGTTTTTAAAACTGATAAATGAAGAGAGGTAAGGGGATGCGAAATAAACTTTCATTCATGATGTAATTTTAAAAATGTTTATTTTCTGCACTTTCTATTATTACAAAATGTTCATAATTTCAGAACTCTCTTGCTATAAAAGGTGATATTGTCAAAGTAGAAATGAAGCGGCATTTATGTGGACTCGAAAGAGGGCAGATGTTCAAAAACCTGATTTTAAAGTAAGGATTATGAATTACTTACATTCTATTCAAAAGAAACAAGTAAAACCTAAAAAAATAATTTTTAAAAAAGATAAGTTCATGTATTTAGTTTCTAATGCAAATTGCATTGGATGTAAAGCTAAAATGAATTGAGTTTTTTTAAAATATTTATTTGCTTATTTACTGTAGTTCTGTATGTGATGCATTCAGAAATTTAAAAACCCACATGCATTCCTTGTTTCAGTCGTTTTGAGCGCAAAGAGTGTAATGAGAAGAGGAAGAAATATGAAAACATCTAATGACCGGTAGCAAGAAGACGGTCGCCAATAAGCATCATCCATGGGTCAATATGATTGGTACTCCTAGACGAGAACATTTAAAGTCGGAATTTTTTGGTAGAATATGCCCAGAAGACGGAAGACCGTAATCCAAAATCCATATGGGTCTAGTCACTTAGAAGCAACTTTTAAAGCAGCTACTGAGCATGGTAAGTAAAAAAAACCGGAAACGTTTTTAAATGAATCTGTGTATCGGGCAGCTGTGGTTCATGAAATTTTCAAAGTTTCCGAATATTTCGGAATCCTCTTTCTGTAATTTTCAAAAACTTTCAAAGAGTTAGAAACCTCTTTCTGTATTCATAAAAAAGTTTTCAAATGTTTTGCCAACAGTTTTCTACATGATCCAGAAACTTTTCGAAGTATTTTATGTCTCAATTTTTTTTTTTAATTTTCATACATTGTAATTGCGCCATATACAGTCGATTACAACGCGATTCGACTTACGCGAAATGGCTAGAATGCGATTTTTTCAGTGATTAATTTTAGACCTATCGCTTATTCCTCGCCCGCAACACCAAAATTTCCAGACTTGAATTACGGTGTGAAAGTATTGGCTTTGTTATTGACTACTAAAAATACTGTTTTTAGTGAATGAACCTTAATCCCTTTAGCATCAATGGCAGCAAAAGTTCCCACCCCGTAATAACCTGAACATTGCTTTATGTATACAAATAACTAGTCCGCATTTAGCATGTTTTCCTTTCTAAATGCGAAAGTTGATGAAATATAGTGACATAAGCACTGTTTCATGTAAGGTTTGTGAAGACAAAGAATAAGAGTAAGTTTCTGACTATTAAAGACTCCTTGTGGGGTCTAGTTGTGCACCTCCCTTTTTGGTTGTATTCCGGTGTTTTTAAGGGGTCTTTTACACTCAAACAACATAACATAATTTTTTTTTTCTTGTACACTAATGTTATGATGAAATGTGAGATGCAGGTTTGATGCCCCCATAATTTCCGCTAAGATTTCCGCTATTTTTTAAAAATTTTCCTTAAGTCCATGAATTTTCAAAATGAC